>NC_056741.1:1665599685-1665804685 GCF_019279795.1 Protopterus annectens | reverse complement strand
ACAGAGGAAGGACGACAAGGAGACATGGTGGTGGAATGAGGAAGTACAGGAGAGTATACAGAGGAATAGGTTGGGATTGTCAGAGAGATGAAGAAAGTAGACAGGAGTATAAGGAGATGAGGTGCATGGCAAAGAGAGAGGTGGCAAAGGCTAAGGCATATGAAGAGTTGTATGAAAGGTTGGACACTAAGGAGGGAGAAAAGGACCTGTACTGATTAGCTAGACAGAGGGACCGAGCTAGGAAAGATGTGCAGCAGGTAAAGGTGATAAAGGATAATGAGGGAAACATACTCACAAGCAAGGAGAGTGTGTTGAGGAGATGGAAAGAGTACTTTGAGGGGTTGATGAATGAAGAGAATGAGAGGGAGAGAAGGTTGGATGATGTGGGGATAGTGAATCATGAACTACAATGGATTAGCAAGGAGGAAGTAAGGATAGCTATGAAGAGGATGAAGAATGGAAAGGCTGTTGGTCCAGATGACATACCTGTGGAAGCATGGAGGTGTTTAGGTGAAATGGCAGTGGAGTTTTTAACCAGATTGTTTAATGAAATCTTAGAAAGTGAGAGGATGCATAAGGAATGGAGAAAAAGTGTTTTGGTACCGATTTTTAAGAATAAGGGTGATGTGCAGAGCTGTAGTAACTACAGAGGGATTAAACTGATCAGTCACAGCATGAAGTTATGGGAAAGAGTAGTGGAAGCTAGGTTAAGAAGGGACGTGATGATTAGTGATCAGCAGTTTGGTTTCATGCCGGGAAAGAGCACTACAGATGCGATGTTTGCTCTGACAGCGTTGATGGAGAAGTACAGAGAATGTCAGAAGGAGTTGCATTGTGTTTTTGTAGACTTAGAGAAAGCATATGACAGGGTGCCTAGAGAGGAGTTGTGGTATTGTATGAGGAAGTCAGGAGTGTCAGAGAAGTATGTAAGAGTGATACAGGATATGTACGAGGGTAGTGTGACAGCGGTGAGGTCTCCGGTGGGAGTGACGGATGCATTTAAGGTGGAGGTGGGGTTACATCAAGGATCAGCTCTGAGCCCTTTCTTATTTGCAATGGTGATGGACAGGTTGACAGACGAGATCAGACAGGAGTCCCCGTGGACTATAATGTTTGCAGATGACATTGTGATCTGTAGTGAGACTAGGGAACAGGTGGAGGAGACCCTGGAGAGATGGAGATATGCTCTAGAGGGAAGAGGAACGAAGGTCAGCAGGACTAAGACAGAATATATGTGTGTGAATGAGAGGGAGAATAGAGGAATGGTGAGGATGCAAGGAGTAGAGGTGGCAAAGGTGGATGAGTTTAAATACTTGGGGTCAATAGTTCAGAGTAACGGTGAGTGTGGAAGAGAGGTGAAGAAGAGAGTACAGGCAGGATGGAATGGGTGGAGAAGAGTGTCAGGAGTGATTTGTGACAGACGAGTACCTGTAAGAGTGAAAGGGAAGGTCTACAAAAGGGTAGTGAGACCAGCTATGTTATATGGGTTGGAGACAGTGGCATTGACAAAACGGCAGGAGTTTGAGCTGGATGTGGCAGAGTTAAAGATGTTAAGATTTGCACTGGGTGTGATGAGGTTGGACAGGATAAGTATATTAGAGGGTCAGCCCAGGTTGGAAGGTTTGGAGACAAAGCCAGAGAGGCAAGATTACATTGGTTTGGACATGTGCTGAGGAGGGATGCTGAGTATATTGGGAAAAAGATTCTAAGGATGAAGCTACCAGGTAACAGGAAAAGAAGAAGGCCTAAGATAAGGTTTATGGATGTGGTAAGATTGGACATGCAGGTGGTTGGTGTGACAGAGCAAGATGCAGAGGACAGGAAGAAATGGAAACAGGTGATCCGCTGTGGCGAACCCTAATGGGAACAGCCAAAAGAAGATGATGATTACAGTTTTAACGGATTTATAATTTAATACACAGTTTGTGCTTACTGCTGGCTTGGTTTTTCCTGGCTCATTCACCACTACGTTTAATGATGCAGTTCTTGGTTTTTGTTTTTTTGCTCCCTAAACCTAAAACTGGACTCCTGCTCCCTAACCCTAAAGTATCCTCCTACTCTAATCCTAAAAGTCACCTTTCTAAATATAAATTAGATCCTGCACCCTTAACCTAAATCCTTTTCCTAGTCACTGCGTGAAATCTTAACCTATACTCCCATGCCCTCTCATTGCCTACTGATGGCTGCATCATTTGCTCTGCTGCTGTTTTCAGACAAGGTGTGGTAATTGCACACTCTGAGCACAGCTGCCAAATCTCATCTGAATACTTTAGTCAAGGTGGAGCATGTGAGGGAGCCCATGTGAGCTACATGAAGCCCAAGTACCTGGCTTCAACACGGTAGCCTTTGTGTAACTGGGACTCGGGCGAGACCTATTTAATACTCATATATGACAGCACTTTAAGGGACAGATCAGAAGAAATAAGGCCTCATTCAGATTTTGCACCCCTTGTTTCTGCAATGGATATATTTGAGTTGATCTTACTTAAGAACTACAATACAGATATATCCTACTTCTACAAGCTATACCTCCAACCCATCCCAAATAAGGTATTTACACAGTGTATGGCATCTTCTGCACACCTTCATCCATAAACTTTTTGTGAGGCACATTTTGGCTTAAATGTATTTTAAAATCCATTTTCTCTTACTTGCATCATTTACCAAAGTGACTTCAGTGATAAACATTAAGTATGTAATAATTCTGTAAATGGTGGCTATTTCTGTAGAATAACAGATGCGCATGAAGTCTGATATCTGAAATGCAGGAACTCTTAGCACCTGGGAAAGCCACTATTCCAGTATTAACAAAAGGGAAGGATATGCATTACACTGCTATGTAATCACTGCTGCTAAACATACGTTACAATGGTGAAATCCACAGCATAAATGAGGAAATATCACAACTCACACCTTCCACACACAAAAGCTATTGAACAATTATAAATTTAAGTTTTGAATTAAAATAAAATACTTCACAAATGTTTTCTTCACAAAAAAACAAGCATGTAGTTGGAGTCACCTACTCCCACACCCTCTGCTGCAGGCTGTTAATGTAGCAGTTATACAGTACTTATTTATGATGTATCATGTAAAGTACTGAATAGTGCGAGTTCAAAGGTTAGCTAGCACACAATGTCTGCTTTATATCTGACCCTTGAACTACTCATTTTGCACTGAAGAGTAAGAAAGCAAACACTTGTAACATTTCTAAGGCTGCAAGTAGTATATTTGTTTGTATTATACAAATAAGCAAGTTAAGCTTTCCTTGGCTTACTTATTCAGTACCTCCATTTCTGTGTAGTGCACATTAAATCTGATTATAAACATTACAGCTTCTATCCTTATGCTTTAGATAAACTGTCTACTCTTTTTTTCCAACATGCATAGTCAAATACATTTTTGTTTTCTTTCAAAGGAAGTATAAAGCAATTTTTACCACTTAGGAGAACACAATGTCATTTGTTTAGTTTTAACTTAAGTTGTACTGGTTCCGTCAGTGCACGGTTAGCTGCTGTTTTTTCTGTGAGTGATTTGAAAATTCTTTCTGTGACAATTGTATTAGTGGCCGTCTCTCAACCTATAAATTGACACCGTGTCTTATGTTTTGGTATACTACCAAACACCTTTTAATCTAGGGATCATAATCAGCTCTTCACATTTGGTTTAGTCATACTTTCATGTAAGCCCACTGTACAATGACAGGACTAATGTATCCCAATTCCTAAAATCTGAATGGCAGTAACACATTTTTAAAAGTGTAAACATTGCAGTGCCTACCTAGCATAAGCATCACTCAAGAGATCTGAATCAAGAAAATAAGGAATCCCTCAAAGATTCTCAAAGAAATAAAACATTTCACTATTTGTACAGCTATGAAAAGATTTTAATGTACAATGATAGGCAATGAGTAAGATGGTTGCTCACTAAAACTTAGAGCATTCTGTTTTTAAGCTTTATTTCAGAATGATGCACATATCAAACAGCTTCAATTTGTGGCAGGAATTTGTCAAACAATGCTTAAAACTGAACTGTTTCTAAGTATAAAGTCGCAAAATGAAAAGTGCCATCTCCTGTGAAACAGAAAGTAGCGAGCAAACTGGTACCTTGTTTCAAGTGTGTGTGTGGGGTCATACTGCTACAGTCTTTCACTAATACTGAAAAGAATGCTAGTATCCATATAAATTTGAAAACTGAATTGCAAGTTACAAATTAAGTTGGTTGTATGGGATGTGACAAGACTTCAGCATGAACAAATGAGCCTTACATGAATTAATTTAAATAGTCCTTGGAACACTTTTACTTCCTGTGGCTATAACCCCTGACTTGATTACTCATGTCATATCAGGAAAAGATTTTCCTATTTTAAAGCACTGTAAAATATGTAGGTGGAAGGAGAATCTAAAGATTATGTGACAGGCTGAGGCATTTAACAAGGAAGAGGTAAAGCAACAGTTTGGTAAACCCATTCAATATACGAATGGTAGGGGATGAGAGAAAAAAACTATGAAAGGTGTTAGTATAGGGAATGAAGGTGACCTGCTGAGAAATCTGCATAGATTCTTATAGGTGTTAGCATAGAGACAGAAAGTACAAAGACAGAAGTAATTAAGGGGAAAACAAAATGTGTACTAAAAGTGAAGCAGATAGGAAAATACAACATTCTGGATCCATTTATGTTACTGATAAACAGGAAGCTCAAACCAAGCTGGACTCTAGGCAACAGGTATCAGTATGGAAGGAAAAGAGTACAACTAAAGATGAATTTTGTTCTGATACACCCTTTGCAGATGGAAGGTGACATGGAGAAGAAAAAGAAAGTGAGAGGGTGGTGTTTTGTCACTCTAAGATAGATGGAGAAAAGAGAGCACTCAATAAGCTTGTACAGATAGAGAAAGTGCAGGAGAAGGTCATTTTTGTTCATAACTGCCTTTTGAATTTAAAGGCACATAAGCTGCAATACCATTACTTTTGGGAGATGACATTGTTACTTCTGTCTCAAGAGAAGCCGGTGAAGAAAGTAACCATGAGTTAGTGAACTTACAACTGAGTCACATATGCTTTTAAAAATCACAGTTGGAAGATGGTGCTTTAAGTATGACAAGGGAGAATATATCTAAGGCTGAAGAGGAGGCAGGACAGTGAATAGGATGTTCCTATTCTTCATTACCCCACTTCTGAGTTGAAAGATGACTTTTTACAAAGAGTAAGTAAAGACAGGGAGGATAGTTGATATCATTTGCTTGTACCAAAACCTTATGGGGCACTACTAATGAATCTAGCGCAGAGCTGTATATTAGGAGACCATCTGAGGATGAATAAAGCTAAAGAAAGAGTACTAGCCAGTACGCCAGATAATTGTACCCAATCCTGGACTTAATAGTCCAAATTCTTGTTATAGTGTGCCCATCTGAATGCACTGCTATGGGAATGTGCAACCACTAGTAGAATTTTAGAATGGATATCATTAGATGATAGTTATAATGGACTATGTTACAAGAATTCCAGAAGCAGTGACATTATGCAAAACAAATGCTAAGTCTGTTTCAAGAGAACAGTTGCTACTATTTTTTTACTGTGGGTATTTTGACATGGGTACTTACTGAACAAACAAACTGGAATGAAATGGCTCTAATCTGGCTTGGGCTGCTACTTTGTATTTCCCTATGTACTCATGTCTCCGTTTGCTCTAAATCCGTTATCGTTAGGGAAGACAGACTTCTCCTGCAAGGTCCTAATGCTGGTGCTGTGTGAATAACAGAAGTCTCCTACTAGGTCTTAATGCATGTGCAGTATGACTGATGGAAATCTTATTTCTGGCAAGTTTTTGCTTTTTTTATTAACATACAAGAGTTTTTTTTTTTTTTTTTTTTTTAGAGAAGCTCATCCTGTTGACCTGAGGCACCTGCCTAGGTCACCTAATGCTAGATCCAGCTTTGTACAGAATACAACACCGAGATAACACATGAGGTGAAGGTTAGACTAACATCTTACAGAGTACCAGAACCACAGAAACACGTGGTAGGAGAAGTTGTTCAAATGGTCCCCACATTAAGAGTGACAGAAGAGTTGTACAGTGAATGGAGAAACCCAGTAGTGCCAGTTCCTAAACATGATGAAAGCAGAAATGTAGATATGGTGGGTCAAAGGAGGAAGTCACGCTAGACTCACCGTTTTAGAAGTGCAATCTACTTTAGGACCTTGTGGGCTCCACCTTAGGTGGGAAAGAGCACCAGACTGGAGATAGGATCTTTTTTTTTTTTTGGCTCTTCAATCTACAATGTAGTGTTGAGGGTTGCCAGATCGGGCAGCAGCACCAGGCACAAAATGAGCCCATTACGGCTCTGGATGGAAGTAACAGATTATGTAATAAGTTTAGGAGACTGATTAACCTTTCAACATTTGATAACTATCCCATGTGCAGAATCATTGAGTTGACAGCGATCTTATGAAGGGCTCGATACTTCACAACAAGGGACACTAGAAGATACCACTTACACCTCCAGTCAAAACAAACAAAAAAACACCCTTTTCTAAACCCTGTTGGCCTACTTTAGTACACAGTGTTACCATTAGGCTTACACATGGCTCTGGTTTCTTTTCACAGGCTGGGTGACGGATAAAAAAAAATTAAGCTCCATTCATGACGTGCTCTGCGTACCTGCATACATCTGGATGACATGTTTATTCATTATTTCACTTGTGCATTCATTCAAAGGATTAGGATTCTCATTTATAAAATGTGTAGGTAAGATTGTCAAGTTTGACTATGAGTGCTATGAAAAGTAAGCTGGGCAAGGTGGAAGCCCAGAATTTGGGACACTTTACAGTAAGAGAGGTGGTAGGACCACAACTAGAAAAAAAAAAAAGGCCATAAACAACTGACGTATATTGGACTAGCTGGGTATTACAAAAACTGGAACTATTTCTGCAATGAAAGCCTGTTGTTTGACAAATCTTACAAAAGGGAAAGCTTATTTCACGTTGTAATTTTTTACAGCAGCTAGAACATTTAATGAACTAAAAATAATGTTATGTTCTGAACCAGTACAAGTAACTTATAATTTCACTTAGAAATTTGTCCTGTACATGGTTGTATTAGAAATATTTTTGAGGGGGTACTGCTAACTCAGGATAGTCATGCGAGGAGCACCATGAAAGCTGTATTAACAGAAAATCAAGCAATGTTGAAATGAGATATTTAGCTACAAAGAGAATGTGGCTAACAGTATAGTGCACCTATTGTTATTTAAGATATTGTTAGGAAGGCATTTCAACCTGATAACTGATCAAGTCCCATAACAATGGCTAAGTAAGCAGACAGTTGGCAACACAGAAGACAACTGATGGGCCCTATCCTTCTAATCCTTGCAGTGTATGTTAACTCAGCAGACCTGGCCACACTAACAGGAACACTGATGTCCAACAAACCATCACAATCAGTGTAAAACCAATGTTTTTTTTTTTTTGTGCTGGGTGGGGATAGCTGCAACATGTTGAAATTGAAAAGTGTGCAATATACCTTTCCAAGTGCTTTGTGGTGAGAAATCCCCACATCCCTTTAGTCAGAAACTTGCATGCATTACTTAGGTACTGAGGCATTAATTGCCAGTTACTACTGAATAAGGTAAGTAGCCGGTAAACTGCAAATGCTTGAAATTAGTTCCTTGTTTGGGGGTTGAAAGATGGGTAAGCAGGGGCTTACCTGAAGACACTAGAAATATGCAGTTTGAAAATCCACTTCTTTTGTGGAGTGCCCCAGTAGACATACCTGCAGTCCAGAACCTGAATTTGGCTTAAGAGAGGGGCCTACAGCCAAGGACTTAATTTTTCATCTGTAAAATGACTCACTGTGGTTTGCATACTTATGTGTTTCTAGTTTGATTTATTTGATTCACAGAGCTCCAAAGTCCAAAGAGCTTTTGCTGAGGAGATTGGTACATTTTTTTTCGGACCGCCTTTGACGTGTGTTCTGTTACCTTCATAGAGGACACTTTTATTTCAGTTAGATTCAGTGACTAAATTAGTAACTTTTGTAAAAAGTATGGCTCTCTGTGCTGCAGGAAGTTATGCTGCCCTTCCTTCCCCTCAGCTTGCAGTGGAAAGTTTCCTGCCTTTCCTGCTTTACTCATGCAATCAGCTGTGACTGACAACACTAAAACAGCTGGATGGCCAGTGATGTAGGAAATGTTCTATAGAGCAGTACCCTTCATGCTTGATGCAGTGAAGATCTCCAAAGGCATGCATTTTAAGGTGCTTACAAGTGTTATGGCCCTTAGCAGAAGAGAATAAAACAGTGCTACAACCACCATTGCTAGGTGCGACTTTCCTGGACTGGATGTTTGAAACATAATTTGTGATAAGGACAAACAGACAAATTCATATGCAATGCAACATGGTGTTTTATGTAAACCTACATTTATGTGAACTGAGGAGGCCCAATACCATGAATATGTCATTAAAAGCAACATTTTTTTGTTTTTAGTCAGGATATACAAAATCTTGTATTCTGATTTTTTTGCTTTGTTAATAATTTTCTGAGGTTTTCATCATATTAGGATTCTGTTCTCTGAAATGGAACTTTTAGTTTTAACTGTCTCTGATTTAGTTCCTTAAAATAACTAGATTCTGGACTTTTCCTGTAGTTGTAATGTGGCTTCTTTTTTTTTTCTGCAACTTTATCATATTTGCTTACCCTCTGGTTTCCCTGCTATATGTTTTATTCTAAGTATAAGGTACTTACCGCAACCAGGAGACAAGTGTTTCGTCACAAGTGTTTCATTGTTCACTGCTTCAGGGTTCTTTCCTGGTCTTCAAAATAATAATAAAGTCAGCAATCTCATCTTCTGTTTTTTCATTTTGGAACCCTTTACTTGGGCAAGTGGTACATTAACACTCCCTGCCTTTTCGGCTTAATGAATGAATAGATGGTTGGAGTGCAAAGGCTGTAGGGCTGAAGTGTGCAGTTTACAAGGGACTGACCTACCAGTACATTCTGCATAGGTACAGTAGTGTGGATTGGCTACTGCTGAGAGGAAAATTTGGCTGTGCATCCCTCAAGGAGGATGTTCACACATTAGCTAACCATTTTGTCAACTAGCAGACAGCACATCTCAATACTTTGTGAGGGACTGGTGAAGTCACCAGTGCATCACGCCAGTGGCAAAATGAAAATGGCCTCCTCTCAGAGAAACTGTAATGAGCAAAGGTTAAGGGGCTTAGAATTATTGGGTCCACATATAACTGTTAATGGCGAGTTTAGCTAATGTCCAGGATGGAAGCTAAAGGGTCGAAACCACAGGAACTTGGGTGTTTTTTGAAGTACCTCATTTACCATGGAAGCAACAGCAACACTTGAAACATTGCCATTGGTCTTAGTGAAATCAGTACACCACTGTTTATATATTGCTGTTCACATCCACGTAAAAATTATCTCACTCTTTCCAATTTTCTTAAAACCAACTATGAACTGTGAAAGGGAGCTATACTGCCTGATTCCCACCTCATTGTTTAGTGCTTTTACTGGACTGCAATATTCTCACTATTTCATTTAGTATCACAAAAATTTGTTGTTTCCTTAGGCGTAAATACTTTTAGGTTTGTACTATATGTACATGAAACACTTGTCTCCTGGTTGCGTTAACTTTATTCCATATCCTGAACAATTATGACAGATCTGGAACCTGGTTGCGATAATACTCAAGTATCATATAATGTAATTAGCAACACAGCATGCTCACTCTGTTTACTATGGCTTTAAATACTTTTTCTGCTTTATCTTACACTACTTATAGTTAATTATTACCTTTACTGAAGCTGCAGTACTTCAAAAGCATTTTAATGTTATTACATTAACCATCATTTGAAACATAACACCATTATGATGCTAGTTCATTGTAGAGAGGACAAGCCCGCATATGGTAAACTGGTGTAACTGGTTATTACAATCAGTGCATTAACTGGCTAACTGTTGTGATTCTTGCATCAACTGTAATTCACTTACCTGACATGGATGTTACAGTTACTACATTGGCTGCTTCTCTGGTATGGTTATTATAACCATGGTGATGTGAGGTAGTAACAGTTGTACCAGGGGGAGTAGGGCAGTGCATGTGTAACATATGCCAGAGTAGTTAGCTGGAGTTATGTAAAGATGTCATTTGAATATCAAAGTGATTTTTACATATGCTTGTGTTAAAATGTATTTGTAAAGTCTCTTGGGTTAAAAATGTATCAACAGTGGGTCCTGCTGGACAGAAAAGAAATTTACATGTATGTTAGACTGTATTGTTGTAGCAGATGAAGTGTACAAATTTTAACAGAAGATACTGGAAGGGAAGGGGTTAAGCTCAACCCAGCTAATCTTAAGAAAAATAGCCTGAAATTAAATGACTTTGTTTAGGCCATAAAGATTTTATCTCATAGCTCTGAATGCAGCCAGAGATGCAATGTCTGTGAAGTGCTTGGGCTGGATCCTGCTCTATTGTCCTTAGTGATGAACAATTGCTACCCTGCAGTGCCAGAGAATGACTTGGTAGTTTCTACAGGAAGGGTGGAATTGTTTTACAGTGTCCAGATGCTGTAATAAACCTTAGCAAAAGTTCTTTGTGTGTACTGTGACACATCAGTGTTAGATCCGGGTCAGTTTCTAGTCAGAGGGTTGTGTGAGAACCAGAGTCAAGGGAACAGATGTGACATCATTCTGTAGCCAGCACAGAAATTGTATTGAATACTAGTCAGAAATGTGAGGTGTGTACTCTGTTTTTGGACCTCACAAGACACTCATCCACTTTCATCTTGCCTTGCTTTACTAAGTAACTAATG
Source organism: Protopterus annectens (assembly GCF_019279795.1). NCBI lineage: Eukaryota > Metazoa > Chordata > Ceratodontiformes > Protopteridae > Protopterus > Protopterus annectens. The sequence goes on along the minus strand of NC_056741.1, from coordinate 1,665,793,861 downwards.
AACAGTACATATTGAGATTAGCTAAATGCTGTTTTTTCTGTATCTGTCCAAGTCTTTCCATGTGTGTTTTTTTTATATTTCCTGTGATTGAAACTCTGGTGTTTATTGTAAATAGGTATTCAGTATTTTCATGATTTTTATTATTTATTATTAAATATAGCTAAATCTTTCATTGTGGCTGGTCTTTCAGAAAATATTTAATCTTTCAGAGTACTTGCATTTATTTAGTGGCACTGTGGCTTCATATTCCTGAAAGTCTTGCTGCTTGGTTAAACAATACCATTTATATAAGTATTAATTTTACTAAGTGTAATTGGGTACCCTAGCAAGAGCATTAAAGTAGCTGGCTTTGGGTGTTCTAGTGGCAGCAAATCTACCTTACAGTCTGGGTAGAAGTGGCAGAGTGGGTAAGCTGTGCCAGCCTTTCACAGGTGTGTGTGTGTGTGTGTGTGTGTGTGTGTGTGTGTGTGTGTGTGTGTGTGTGAGAGAGAGAGAGAGAGACAGCTACTTTGAACAGGAACACTGAGAGCACTTTCAAAGTGAGGGTGGTTGAGAACGTGGCTTGGAACACCTGGCTAAGGACTCAGCTCTACAGTGGTCAGCGATGAGTTTTATTTGGGGCTTGGAGAGAAAGCCCAGACCCAGGACTGGAGTGTGCATTATCTGTGTGCTCTTAAGGGAAATTGTACTTGGTGCAGATAGTTGCATCTGAAAATACTGTGTGTGCCTACTTTTCTCATAGTGAACATTCCCCACCAGTGTTAATGGTGAGGATTGAGGATCCTTGATCACTGGCCCACAGAAGGGATGTCACAATAACCTGCTTTGGATGTTATAACCACCACAGTAGCTGAGCTGTGTGGTCTTTGTGTCTGTGGAAGGTGATGAATCCTGAATCAGACTAGTGGATTTCATATTCCTACTGAGGATGCTTTCTGTTTGGTTTTAGTCCTATACAGCCTCTTAACTCTTCACCTTTAGTAGCAGGCTGGATATTAACATGTCCTCTCCCAGGTTCTCTTCTCTTGTCTGGCATTCATCCTCTGTTAATTATGACCAAAACTGTTCTCCTCTGAAAAAAGCATGCACACAGAGTACTTTTAACTTTTTTTAGACATAATCAATAGCCTACTGATCAGGTTCTAATTGCCCAACCACAACTGATTGTATTTACTTTACCCTATAGCACATATTCTTGTATGGACAATAACATTGTTCATTCTACTGGGGAATTTCATTTTCCTCCACTACTGTATAACCAAACAAGTAAGGGAATATGGAGGCAAAACACTTTACATGGAAGTGCAGGGGGCCTGTCCCATTTATAAATGTAAAGGTCACTGTCTGATGGTGGTGTTTAGGTTGAGATTTGCTGTTTATCATTTGTTGCTCAACAGTTAATTTACAGGTGACAGTGGCCAATATTCAGACCTGGCTGTAAATTATGCAAGGAGAGCACAGACAGTCTTGCATACTTTGCAAGATCATTCTGATTCACAGTCCTCATTTGCTCCCTAGAACCACCACTGTATGCTTTAGGCAGTGCAGTTTTGAGTGCCACATGATAATGGGGTAGTCCTTACAAAGGTTCTATGATAATAACCTTCCTGCACCACTAGAGACCATAGAATACACGATTTACAGATGTCAAAACTACCAATTGCCGTGCAAGGCAGGAATCCAAAAGTGTTGTTGTGCACCACATTAACACACTGGGGCCTTTCGATGGCTTTGTTTCACCCTGCACAAATTAAATGGGAATGTACACATGTGTATGTCTGTGTGGCACTGTGTGTGTGTGAGTACTGATACAGTGTACGAGTGGATCCAACAGTGTTTAGAAGTGAAATGATATTCTGACTCTATGTAGCTGTGTGTGTGTGTGTATGTGTGTGTGTGTGTGTGTGTGTGTGTGTGTGTGTGTGTGTGTGTGTGTGTGTGTGAGTGAGTGAGTGAGTGAGTGAGTGAGTGAGTGAGTGAGTGAGTGAGCGAGCATGTATCTTTGGGTATTGCCAGCGTCTGTCTGGAGTGACACTTCGGATAACTACCAGCCTGTGTCTCTGTGATACATAGGGGTATGCAGGGTTACATAGGAAAGCATTATTTTGCATTTGGGTGGGAATGTTTATATAACTCCCAGCATAAAAAAAGTTAAACTGTTTCTTACGCAGAAAGCATTAAGCAGTGGCATTTTTGCATTATAATATAATTAACATTAGTGAGTTTGTTTTTACATAAGACCATTTATTTTTGAGGTCTTTTATTTTTGTTAGCAAAATTAAAATACAGAAGCCATAAGAATTAGTCAGCAACTTAGGCACCTGCATAATCGTAAGTGCATTAAACATTTAACTGTTTATAGAAAAGCAAGTCGATTCACTAGACAAACACAAATTTCATGAAATAATTTGGGAAATTAACACAAACATTAGAACAGTAACTTAAAACTGCAAAAGGAATGTAAAAGTAAGCTGTAAGAGACAACAGAAAAATCTCAAGAGATGGGAGATTTTATATGAACTCTTAAGAGGAAAAAAGTGAAATTAATAATATGTACCCACCTTGTTTAACAAAATAAATCATAGCTTAAATGTTTATATAGTTAATGTTTTCAAGGAATGTGTGTTTTATTTCAGCATGATTTCAAAGCATACATAATTAAAACTAAATACAATGTAAAAATAACATGGTTACTCTCTCTGTGTTTGTTCCAGATTCATTTCTGATTCACACCTGCAGCAAATCAATGAAATTTGAATAATGAAGAGAGAGAATGTATTTACTGAGCCATTTCCATTCAATTACAGTTGTGGAAGGTTGTAGCAACCCTCAACAGACATTCTATTCAAGGAGTGAATGGAGACAGACCAGAATTAACACGGTATAAATTGGATCACCTTTGTCTGTATATTGATTTTTTGCAACTGTTTTCCCATATTCTTCATTTCTGATATTCAAATAGTGGTTACCTGGTTACACAAAGGCAACGATCTATGGTTTCCAACAGCATGGACTACAAAAATATCTACTAGTATCATTTTCTCTACAACAGTGCCACATGGCTGCTGTGGTCACAAGCTAAATAACATCTGTCCATTTAATAACTTTCAACCTGCTTTCCGTCTTTGTACACTATGAAATTGCCATTACCAATCAGAGATTATACAAATAAACAGGCGTACACAGACACACACACACTGATTGCAATTCCCTGAACATCTGTGTGTAACACATGAGCCAGTCTTTACAAAAAGGACAAGAGGACAGACCTAATAACAACCAAATAACGTCTAGTAACAGAACTGCTGTAAAGTGACTGACATCTTTAATTAAATGTAAATATGAATGTAACAAAGTGCAGTCTGTAACATAACACTAAATCAAAAGGTTAAGCAAAAAACAATAACAATACAGGCAAAATTCCCACTACAAAACGGTCATCATCCTGCATGCTTTCTGCATAAGGTAATGACTTCTTACCCTTTCTACTCTTCAGATGGGCATTTTATAATAAGTGCCTCACAACATGTAGTAACATTTGAGTATTCATGTGACAGATTTACCTCAGTGAAAGATTTCATTTTAAGTTTTTTTTTCAGTGATACCATGTGCACTGTAAATGTGTGTGTGTGTGTGTGTGTGTGTGTGTGTGTGTGTGTGTGTGTGTGTGTGTGTGTGTGTGTGTGTGTGTGTGCGTCCATTCCTCTGAGATCCACATGATCTGAATTCAGGACTGAGGCTCTGCCTTACGCCTAATGCTTGCTGAGATGGACATTGACTCCCCTCAACCTTGAATACAATAAGAAGATCATAAAATGGATGAAATAATACATGTTTGAATGTTACTGTTTTCGATAACTGAATAGCAGCAGGCTCAGTGTTTTTTTTAAAAAAAAGCAGAAAATGAAATAATGATATGCAGTAGTAGCATTTCAGTACATGTAAATAGACATTATTTTGTTTTCCATCTACACTTTATACATCCTGTGTTTGGGTTCACAGTATATCCACTGCACTACTGTCCAACATAGTCTTGACTTTCCCCACAATTATCAAACACATGACCTATAAAGTTAGTCCAGCTCTTATGTCAGGCATTTGGGCAACTTGATGAAAAGGTCAGAAGCCATACTTCTCTACATGTATATTCTATCTTGCTGTAGGATGTGTGCAGTTTAGCATCTCCAAAACATCTAGCAATTTTCTGGGTACTGCCTGGCTCCAGTGGACATGTCAGATAGCACAATACCAGTCATGCTCACATAGGATCACAGGACGTTACTAGGCTATTGGCCCTTATAAGCCTAGCCAAGAGTTTAGCCCATGCATAGACAAATCAGCACCCAATGCCCCTGGCCAGCTGGGACATGGGTGGAATCCCAGGGATGTATTTTCTATTTCCCATCCAGTTATCTAGATTGCAGTTACAAAGGGGTAAAGGGGTACTCTGCTTGATGTGGAGAGGGAGTTTATTCCACAGATGGGGGAGTCCCTGGGACACAAATCTGTCCAGCCAGCAAGTCCAATTGATATACCCAGACCAGGTTGAGTCTGCGTGTTTGGGTTACTCGAATGGAGCTTGACTTGCGGATATCCAGCAGTCCCATTAAGGAGGGTCCGAGATTGCCTTGTATGCCACACAGAGGTCACCTCTGAAGAGTCTATATGAAACAGAGTAGAGGCATAGGGCTTTTAGCTTACCTGTGTATGGTAGATTTTTGAGGCCCTGGATTCTCCTGGTGAGGAACTTCTGTGGTCTCTCCAGCTGCTGCATGTGCTATGCAAGGTACATGCCGAATGGGGCATTGTACTCAATAATGGGGTTTATAAGTGTAGAATACAATGATGTTATGACCTCCTTGTCCCTGGATGAGATACCCTTACTTATGATGTGGACCATGTAGAAAGCTTTCTGTACAATGGAAGCAACATGGTAGTCAAAATTCAGGCTGCTATCAATCTGGGTGCCCAAATCCCTCACGAATGACTGCATGCTTAGAACATTGTTATTAATGTGATAATTTGTGGGGACATCTCTCGACCTCCTTGTCCCTGGATGAGATACCTTTACTTATGATGTGGACCATGTAGAAAGCTTTCTGTACAATGGAAGCAACATGGTAGTCAAAATTCAGGCTGCTATCAATCTGGGTGCCCAAATCCCTCACGACTGACTGCATGCTTAGAATGTTGTTATTAATGTGATAATTTGTGGGGACCTCTTTCTCCCCAAAGGGGATGATGATGATGCATTTTTTTTTGTATTCAGCTTGAGGCCATGTTTCTGGCACCAGTCATTTTTTTGGGTGAGACCCTCTTGGAGAATGTCCACGTCAGTAGGGGAATTGTTGACAACTCCTAACTTGCAGTCATCTGCAAACTTGATCAGCCATAGCCCACTGGTTTTGGCCTGTACCTCAGAAAAGTATATCCCAAATAACAGAGGCTCCAAGACCGAACCCTGGGGTATGGCACTCAATACAGGTTTACTGCTTGAGGTGGCTTACCCTATTTTGACTAGGTGGGTTCTATCAGTGAGCCAGTTGGCTACCCATCTGGTAACATATGGAAGATTGATGCCTAGTTGAGAGAGTTTACTTATTATACCTGAGTGGGTAATAGTGTTGAAGGCTTTAGCCAGGTCAAGGTAGGCAGTGTGCACCATCTTCCCCTCATCCATGGCTTTGATGACTGTCTCAAAAAAGTTGACCAAATTTAACAGACATGACCTCCACTTGACGAAGCCAAACTGTGTGGGATCGAGTGTTTGGAGGTTGCCAATGTCCTTATTTATGAGGTCCATGATAATCCGTCCATGGCCTTGCAGATCAGGCTAGTTAGGCTTATGGGTTTATAATTTCCTGGATCAGTGGATGCTCCACCTTTGTGTAAGGGGATGACAGTGGCTGCTCTCCACTCAGTTGGGACAAAACCAGTACTCAGGCTTTGGTTGAATAGGGTGCCTAATGCTGGTGCAAGTTCCTGCCTGAGTTCATGCAGGATGCAGCCTGGGATGTTATCAGGTCCCATGGAGGCTGTATATTTTGCCTTTGAGAGAGCAGTGATGACCTGATCCCTAGATATAAGGGGAAGGAGGCAGATACTGGGAATGTCTTGATTTACTGATGGGGGGGGGGGGCAGAAGAGTGAAAGTTTCACCAGCAAGTCTGCTATATCAACATTTGTATATGTGGTGTCCTTAACCATCAGTTCTGAACAGATCTGGGTGCTACCTTTGAGATTACAGACATATGTGAAGAAGGCCTTATGACTGTCTCTAGTAGATGTGGACAATTTGGATTCAAAGTTTGCTTTGGAGGATTTCACTAGTGCTCTTATTTGCTTGTTAAGGCTAAGGAGAAATTGCTTCCATTTGGGCACCTGCTTCTTCTTGGTCCTGGTCAGCAATTTTTTCTTCTGTTATAGAGTTTATTTATTGCAGATGTCCACCAGACACGTTTACTCTTCCTTGCGGAGGATGATTTAATCCTGTCAGTTATTCCTGATTCCATGCATCTATATAAATGTTTGTATAGCAATTTGGTATAGTTTTGGATACTGGTGCCAGTTCCTAGAGAGGGGGAGGGGGCTGTGAAGCTATTTATACCATCCCTCAGGAGGCTGTAATCAGCTTTGGAGAAGTTTTTTTTGATTGACCCTAGCTAGAGAGGGGGTTGGGGGGAGATGGTGACTTCAATCATGACTGCTTTATGGTCGGATCTTACAAGGGAGGATGATACTGCAGGGATGCTGCAGTGGCTACTCATGTTGGTTAATACCAAGTCCAAGATATTATCACCACTTGTGGAGGTATCGACTAGCTGTTCCAAAGCATTTGCATTTACAAAATTGAGGAATCTCTGGGTATTTGTCTTCTGGCAAGAGTAGTTCTTCCAGTCTATCTTTGGGTAGTTAAAGTCACCCAGGATAAGGGTAAAGGGATGAATCTTGATAGATTCAAAGAGGTCTAGATAGGCACTTTGGGCATCTTGGGTCAGATTTGGAGGCCGTTAGCTAGCTATTTGTATAGGGGTCTTGTCAATAGTTAACTGCACCTGGAGTGTCTCCTGTGCATCATACTATTTGACCAGCCTAGAGGTGTGTATGTCTTTAATATATATTGAAACTCCACCTCCTTTGGGTTTACTAGCCACAGTTTGGAGTCTGAATGTATGATAGGGTGAGCAACCAGGTAAGACTGGGGTGCTCTCTGCAGCTTTGAACCAGGTATCTGTGACCACACAGATGTTAGCATTTTCCAGGTCCCATAGCAGCCTCAAACAACATTGAAAAGCATCGGCTGTAGACAGCTACATTTCAATGGCCTAAAAAGGTTTAGCCTTTTTTGCAGACTGAATCTCTTTCCTCGTGAGGTTAGCCTCTGAAGCAATTTATCTAATGTCTGTGCTGTGAATCACTTCCAGCCATAGCTCTCAACTGGCCCAATGTTTACAGAACAGCTCTAATTTGTGTCTTGCTCCATCTCTCCTAAAACTGGATATTTTTTAAGTTCTAAATTAATATTCTTAATTTGGGGACATTTTCCTAATTATTTTCGCTCTGTCCCTAATTCTTGATGTAATCATTGAAAGTTATGCTTTAACAGTTAAAACATGTCATCTGACCACTCAAACTCCTACAAAAGCACATTACTGAGAAATATGATTTGTGAGGCAACTAATAAAAAGATTTTAACCTGCTCGCACAAAGGTTCCTGGACTATGTTAACACAGATGCCCTGGAAAAATATTATACAACATCACAAGAGGCTTAAACATTCTCGACCTGGTCCTCACCAACATGGGTGACCGTTGCACCACCACAGGTGTAGGATCCTCACTGGTTAAGTCTGAGCACAAATCAGTCGCATTTGAAGTAGTAACAACACCTGAATCTTTCTTAGGAGACATTAGGCTAAAAAATTTCACCAAAGCTAATTATACCCTCCTAAGGGATGGCATAAACAACTGCTAAGCACCCGTTCCCACAGATGGCATTGGCAACAATACTAAGGTGCATACTTATCCCCTGTACAAACAGGTATGCAAATGTACAGACAATCTATATCTGACAGGATCAAAACAAGATCCTCAAAAAAAAGCCTCCTGGTGGACATGTAGCATTAATAGGTCATGCAACAAGAGGTAGAAGATACTGACCAAAAATAAAAAAGAGAGATCCCAGGGTCCCAGCACTGGAAGAATACGCTTCTCTGCTTGAACAAGCAAATAAGACAACTTGCAAAATCCTCTAAGGGCAAATTTGAAAAGATTTAGCAACCATAGCTAAAGATAACCATAAAGCATCCTTCAGTTATATCCATAATCTAAAAGGTAGGACCCAGATGTGTACTGAACTAGCTGTGGATGGCATCACACAAACTGATTCTGCAAAAATAGCTAACCTGTTAGCTAACAGGTTTGGTGAAGAGTTCACCCACCTGTCTGCTCCAAACTTACCACCATTCCTTCAACATCTCCCCCACCTTGCATCTCCAAAGAGCGAGTCATTAATGATCTTTCCAAGGCCAAAATCACAGCCTCTATGGGACTGGATGCCACCCTAGTTTGTGTTTTAAATGGTCTAAAAAATAACTTGGCAACTTCCATTAGGTACTGTCTTTAACCACAGCCTGAGTACTGCTTTTGTCCCTACTGAATGGAAAACAGCAACCGTCAACCCCCTTCATTAATGAGGTACAGCAAGAGACCCTGGGAACTACAGACCCATAAGCTTAACTAGCCTTACCTGTAAGGCCATGGAACAAATCATCATGCACCTTATAAATAAGGATATTAGGTGACATCCAAACCCTTTATCTGACCCAGTTCAATTTTTTTTCAAGGGCAGGTCTTGCCTGTTAAACCTGGTGGACTTCTTTGAAAACATCACCAGAGCAACAGACATAGGCAAATCTGTGCATATAGCCTATCTGGACTTAGCCAAGGCCTTTGTCACAATCCCACATTTGGACATCATTGATAAACTCTCAGTTGAATATTAACCCTTATGTCATCAGGTGGGTTGCTAACTGGCTCACTGACAGATCACACAGAGTCAAAATTGGGGACTATGCTTAAACACCAAACCTGTCACTAGTGGGGTTCCACAGGGGTCAGTGCTGTCCCTTATTGTTTGGAATATATTTCTCAGAAGTTCAGGCCAAAACAGCAGGACTGTGGCTAAGTTTGCTGACAACTGCAATTTAGGTGCAATCATTGAATCCCCAAAAAAATATCAATATACTTCAGGAAGGGCTTAAACAGACCAATGACTGGTGCCAAAGCCATCAACACAAACTCAGGCATTGTCATCTCCTGTAAAAACTATTTCCCTGCTGACTATCATAAATAATAATACCCTAAGCACCAACTCAGTAGTGAGAGAATTGGGAATGCAAGTTGACTGTGGCCTTAACTTTCACCACCACGTGTCTACTGTGGTAAGGAAGGCATTCAGTTCTATCATTTTTTTCAACTTTCAAAATGTCCTGTCAGTTAAGAACAAAAAAGCAAAAAAACTATGCAGCACTAATTCACAAATAAAAATGCTCTGTGTTAAAACAGAGTAATTTATTACAATGATACAGTACACAAAGGGCAGGCCAGCTCAAGTCAATACTAATTGATTCAACAAGCAGCACGCAGTCACCTTTGATGCTGGAGAATCAGCAGACTGTCGGCTCTATTTCTTCACCAAGCATGTGGATTTATTTTTATAATACTGACACTGCAGTACACTATGGGGGGGGGGGCTGGCTGAACTCCAGAGTGCGTCATGCTTTGCATAAAACATTATACTATGAACACATCTACCGAAGCTGGTGGTAGTTTAGGTGGATGCAAAACATCCCACAGACCTCAGTGAAGAAATGTAAATATGTATGTATTAAAGTTACCTATTCTTTTCACTCAGTGCTACCGGGTGTTTTACATCCACCTGAACCACCACCAGCTTGGCTAGATGGGATCACAGTTGCAGTTACAGATTTACATATACATACAATAACAAAAGGGAAAATCATCAAGTAAAGCTCATCCACTATGTCACTTTACTTAAAAATCTACTGCCAATCATTAGCAGACCGGAGTTTCGCTGTGGCGACCCCTAACCGGGAAAAGCCAAAAGACACAAACAAACAAACTTCCACATGCTTTGCCATAGCCACCTCTTAAATTTAACAAAAACTTGGGATAATTTCTCTTTTTATTAAACAGATCTTCATTGTGTTTACCTTTCCAATTAAGTCATGTACTTGCAGAAATTAGTTTTTCAACGCTGCTACATGTCATATTTTCCATATAAAAGCATATTCTTGTTCAATGAAGAAACAAATGCGGTTAAACGCCTGTCAATTATAAATAGCTAAAATGTTTAAAATGTTTTACCATTCGACTTTGAATGGCAACATACTCAGCGATTTCCTCTACATTACATAAAGTAAATTATATATTTTTGTGTCTTTTATAAAGCATGGACCATTTTACCAGAAATTTATATGAGAAATAAATGGCAAAGAAGTGTTGACCTGCAGAAACACTTTACTCTTTTGTGTTTTTGCATCCTGAATATTAGGAGCTAATTTTTTCCATGAAAAAATGATAATGCACTTTCAAAATATCTGCACACTACTGTTTCACTCATCACACAAACTATATTTAATTTCCATACAACAGCATCTCATGGTTTTGATCATTTCCCAGGAAACATAATGTCCCGTTATAATTTCCATACAGTAATTGTACAACTAAACTATTTCTATGGAAATGTACTATAGTCTGGCAAAATAGCATACTTGACTAAAACTCTGATTTGCTAATGAGCCGTTTCTTCTTCCAAGAGTCCAAGGTTTGAATCCTTAACAGGGTTTGGTTTCTTCAGCCTGCCTTTTTCTAGTGTGTGACCTACAGAAAGTCATTTAACCAGACAGTGCCCTACGGTAATTGGGTTAGGCTCCTCTATGCTCTCCTAGACCACATGCCTAGTAAGTACCAATGATCCTAAATAAGACTGCAGTGAATGGCACAGTAAGTTCTGGAAATATTACATACCATTGACCAAGATTTTGACTTAACCAGACACTTTCTGGGGTGCTGGTTTTGCGGAAAATTCAACATCTGCATTTTCTAGACCACATCCAAAGACATCTTGGAATGAAACTCACCTTTCAGCAAATTACCACCTGTGGCAATATGCTGCTTAACAACAGGCAGTGCAACTCACTTGTTTCCTTGTGGATACTGGATCTCACTACAGCTTAAGAATTATGTATTAAAGGAGCAATTTCTGGGAAACATACTATCCTATGGCAACTTCATGCACCATTCAACTGCCTCAATAAACAGCTAAATCATTATCTAGTACGTTTTCTTCATTTAAGCAGACAGGAATATCATCAGGGAGGGCCCACTTAAGGATTATCAAAAGGAGAGTATAACATTGACAATATACCCCTAGAAGTTGGCTCAGTATTTAAAAATGTATGTGGAAAATGCCCTATCTTTCAACCAACATGTGGTTATTGTAAGAAAGTCTGTTTATATTCCACACCTTATTAACAAAGGGACTGTGTCTAGATCTAGGGATGTCATTGTCCCCCTTTACTTAGTCGTCATTAGACCAATCATTGACTATATTGCCCCCTTTTTGAATGCATCTATCCAAACAGATGCAACAACTGGAAAGCCCACAGACGCACGTTACTAAAAGGATACAATGCCTAAACAACATGTTCTACATGGACTGACTCAAAGTCCTCTCGCTATACTCAGCATCCTATAGACTGTTAAGAGGTGGCCTGCATCTGGCATACAAGGCATCCTCCAACTCAGTACTGATGGATTCACTGCACATTAACAAGTCAAATGACATCAGAAATATTCAGTCTAGGGATCTAAACTTCTTCTGCAACATCAACAGAATAGTTTGGAGGGACAGGTATGTCTTGCCGAGGATACCACTGCTCTGAAACAGACTCCCCATCCACAGAAAACAAAGTTCACCCCTTTGCATATTCAAGAGCAACTTGGATCTATGGATGGGAAAAAGACAATTTAGCCCAGGACTGTCCCCTGTACTACTAATGGACAGAGGCAGCTCCTAAATGCTTTATCCCATGTATGGGTCCCCTCATATTATCTAGGGTATGATCCCAGTTATTCTTATTAGGGGTAATATATAATTATTGACCATGAGACATGTATGGCCAATCTATAACCAAATAAACAGGTTATTTTCAGTACAAAAAAGGAAACTGGTTATGCTTAAAATGGCCCAAAAGGGCAGCTAGCCTAGTACTTACTTATGAGCCTATGTGAAAGGAACTAGCAGCTAAAACTATCCTTCAGAAATGCATAGGCTGGCTACTACTACTATAAGAACAGCATAAATGTTGCACTGGGATCCTAACTGACTCAGAAAGATATAGTGGTCTAACACTTGAAATGCTGAAGGGAGGCAAAGAAGGATCTAAAAGAACAGAGATGTTGATTTGTTGTCATTACAAGATCATTAGCCACTCTTAATAGGCAGTTTCTATGCTATGGCAAGCTTGAAATCCAGAACAACAGCATTAAAGAAATCATATGCCCTTTAAAAAAAACTTGACTTCTGTATAAAATATGTTTTCTATCAACTTAAACATAAAAGATAGAAGAGAGATGGGTCATGGTTATCAAAAAGGTCAGTATGAAAGAACGTGTTTTAATAACGAGAGTCAAGCCCGGTCTCTTTTAGGTAGAAATACAGAACTTCTCAATAAGGCCTTGACAGTCTAAAAGATAGCAAGGCCTCAGACCTCTAGACAAGCAAGACTATGGATATAACCACTATGATGTCAAGTACATACCTAGATCTAAGAAAGCAAGCTCCGTCTACACAGGGATCTGAACCTTGTATGAACCACTGTGTTGTCCATGGAGGTCCAGTGAGGAGCCTCCTACTTAATAAAAGTAATCCCATCTTCAAAACAAAATAAATAAAAATGGAACAGTTGCATCACAGTCAGAAGAGGTAACAACCCCCTAGGTCAAAAGAGATGCCAGGCTGCACAGCCCTCACAACACAGAAGAGCACTATGGATCTTATCTGCAGCCAAGCTCTCCCTAGACAATTATATTGTCTTTTTATCACAAATTGTGGAATACTAACAATAATTCTCAGCCAGAAAGTGTCTGTCCTCAAGAAACTCGATGACCCTTCACTGATGTTACATCATCAACATATCTTTTTGAAGAGCGTAGACTTCAAGAATACAGGATTGTCAAGAGTCCAAGTATTTGAAGCAATCCCTTCAACTAAATAATTTTATTTCTAGAAACAAAAAAAAAGATTCCAATTCCAAATTTTCCTTCTTTACAAGAGAGACTAAATACAGATGATTCCCTTTATAGATTTTAATGGAATAAGTGCTTTCTTTCTCCCTTGTAGTTTCAATTCTTCATAGGCGAACTGGTGATCCTCCAAATGTCAAAAGGTGTGTGTGTGTGTGTGTGTGTGTGTGTGTGTGTGTGTGTGTGTGTGTGTGTGTCCTACAGTAGACTGGCTGTCTATCCAGAATTAGGCACTGGTTCCCCATGGCCCTGAACTGAATTGAACTGAATGAAGTGTAGCAATGAATGAAAGAAAGAATGGATATCATGCTAGAATGGCAAAGCTAATGTATTTATGCATCCAGAGTGTTAACTGATGTGCCTCATACTGGCCCAAGATGTAGCCACAAACAAACAAACAAACACTAGCTGAACATGTCATTGAAGATTAACTATTGTTTATACAAATAATCCCCATGTACCTGTTTAGCTATGTTCACCACATGCACTGTCACTGCATATTTTTTACCATTTAAACCTTATCACTACAGTTGGTTTGAGTGTAACAGTGAATAGATAAAATTTGCTTGTATAAATATTAGACAGGTACATCTTCTATTGTCTAAAACATTGCAAAATCTTTCTATTTATTCAAAGTTCACCCTGGGCAGTGGCAGAAATATGTCCTATTGGCATCAGTCCATTACCCTGGTTAACTAACAAACTCCAGGAGAGAACTAAGGACTTACAAGCACATACCCTCAATACCATCATGCCATTTATTAAATGGGCTTCCAACAAATGAACACAATGAATGAAACATTGCTAGCTAACAAAAAGGAATCCACAATGTTGGGACTTATTCAACTGTTATGGTATATTCTACATGTTGCTGTAGAGGACTGTAGAAAACAAAAGCAAACCTTTTGAGTTCGTTTTTGAGTAGTTATTTTGATATTTTACAATAACACGAACCATTTTCTAGTCTGTTGTAATATTTGTTTACAACATACTTTGATTTTTGTCAGTTCTGCATGCATGCACATTATTGGGGAAGCCAGTAAAACATGTACATCTCGCCCCAAAAAATAAGAATACCAATTAAAACATTCAAGATAATAGAAGAAATTTGTTGTTATGCCAATGTAAGCAGCTCCACAGAGAAAGACGCTCCACGTTAATATTACATCGCACGCCGGTAAGTGCACAGCTTACAGATTATAACTGAACATACTATCATTTATTACTGAGTGAAGAGAACAAAACCTCTCAAGTAAAATCTCGCAGCAATACAAGTCTGCATCAGTGTAAGCCATCTTTGACTTTGAACTTAACCTCAAGTGAAGCGTAATTAGGAAATGTAGTTTGACAAGTGGTTTTGTGCTTACTCTGTAGTGGGATTCAAAAAGCCTTACTCAAAGCTACTCTACGATACTCTCCTGTAATTCTTATCCAAAAAGCACACTTACACTACAGTAACTTGAACTGTATGTGTAGAAAGTACTGAAAATGTCCAGGCAGTGTTAACACTATACAGTATATGTGTGATGCCAAATACTACATTGTAGATTGTAGAATAGAAATGATAATATATAGTTCTAATAAAAACAAACAGATAAATATCTAACATTGGGATGAGAGTGACTCAGATTTCTAGGTATTTAGCTCATTTTGTTCCATTAACTCACTTTGTTATTCGATACATTGTCTAGGCTATTAGCATTCTAAAGACATAAAGGAGATTGCACTGACACTACTTGGCTAGAACGTTCTCACCTTCCTGGTGGAAGTTCCCCTTCATCTTTGCGCCATCGAATGCTCGGTATTGGATCACCATGCACTTCACAGTTAAAGTCCACCCTGTCCCCTTCCAGCACAACCTGGTTGACAGGACGTTTCACAAATGAGGGTCGCTCTGTGAAAAAAAGAAGTAAAAAAGTACATTAAAAAATGAAAAACTGGCAATACAATAAAACCAAATCACTACAAGCTTTACTGTAGCTACAGTGTTCCTTTACTAAATGGCACCATGCATGCCATCATCTTAGACCCTCACATTTTGTTTCAGTCAGAGTATGGTAAATGCTTCTGTGACAATAGGAGGTACTGCCAGCCATGCCAGGAGAATAGGGCAGTGGATGTGTTACATATGTCTGCACAGTTAGCTGGAATTTTGTAAATAATTATGTCATTTGCATATCAAACTGATTTCTACAGATGCTTGTTCTAAAAATGTATTTGTGAGGTTTGCTTGTGTATCAACAGTCCACCCTGTTGGAAGGAAAATAAATGTATACATACTACTGTAGTTGAATTAAATGTATACATTGTAACAGCATATACTGGGAGAGAAGAGGTTAATCCAGCTGACTTTGGAAAAATATTCTTGAAATTAAATAACTTTATGGGTTAAGCCATAAAGATTTTATCCCACACTTTTGAAGGGAGCCAGAGACACAATGCCTGTACTGGAGAATAGGTTGAAGCTCCTGTAGGAAGAGTGGAATGGTTTTATGACTTCCAGTAGCTGTATCACATCTGAGCAATCTATCTGTGTGCATGGTAACACGTAGGTGCTAAAGCCTGACAGTTTCTGGCAGTGGGGGTTGCATGGGAACCATAAGTCAGATGACCAGACGTATGTGATGTCATTCTGTACAGAAATAATGCCTTAATATTAGAGGAGAATGAAGTCTAAGCAGCATTCCATATTCTGTTTTGGATCTGACAACAAGGACCACTCATCCATCTTGCCTTGCTCTATTCAGCAAGTAGGAACAGTAATTATTTTAGTCGATTAGAAACAGATAGTGAGACTAGCTAAACACTATTTTTCTATAACAGTCTGAAACTTTCCATTATTTTATATACTTCCTGTAACAAACTCTGGTGCTTACTTCTTCTTCTCCTTTCGGCTTTTCCCGGTTAGGGGTCGCCACAGTGGATCACCTGTCCTCTCATAATTGGCAGTAAAGTTTTACGGTGTCGAGTTTCCAGCCCGGTGCCCAACCTTCCACAGAAGGCACACATATGTGCACACTCACGCCTAGGGCCAATTTAGCATATCCAATCCACCTACAGCATGTCTTTGGGATGGAAGAGGAAACCCACGCGACCACAGGGAGGACATGCGGACTCCACACAGAAGGCGCCCCAGCCGAGAATCGAACCAGAGAGCCTCTTGCTGTGAGGTGACAATGCTACCCACTGCACCACCGTAGCCGCAAATTTTGAGAGAATTTGCACATATTTATTTGGTGATAACTCTGACCACGCCTGAAAGTCTGGCTGTTTGGTCAGCCATTTGTATTAATATTAATTTCATTCAGTATAAATGGATACCCTTTTAAGAGCCTTATAGTAAGTGACTGGTGGCAGTGAAACTACCTACCTGTGCCAGCTTTTCCCAGGTGTGTGTGTATATGTATATGTATATGTATATGTATATGACAGAGAGAGAGAGAGAGAGTGTGTGTGTGTGTGTGTGTGTGTGTGTGTGTGTGTGTGTGTGTGTGTGTGTGTGTAAATGAAATCTCAAAGAGTGTGTGTGTCAGCTACTTAGAGCAGGGACATGAAGCACTGGTTTTACAAAGAGTGCTGGAGAACTTGTCTTGGACACTAGGCTGAAGACTTAACCCTACAGCTGTGCCAGTGAGGAGTCTTATTGAGGACTTGGAGGGAGACAGACACCCAGACCCAGGTTGAATGTGTGCCCTGTGTGCTCTTAAGGGAAATTGTGCTTGATGGAGTGAGATCTGCATTTGGAAATACTGAATGTATCCATTTGTACTCCAAGTGAATATCCCTCTGCAGTGTCAGTGGTGAGGATTCAGGCCCCTTGATTACTGCCCAGTGCGGGGATGTCAAAGCTTCCCTGTCCCTGGCATTTGTTGTTCCCTATTTCATGCAGAATATAACATTCTTGTGATGTCATTGAAACTGTGAATCTCTTCTCTCTTTTCAGGAGCATGTAAGGGTTATGTAGCTATGTACTTGAAATCACTTCATTAATGCAAAAAGTGACCCCAACACAGCATCTTTTTCTGTGGTATTCCCAATGAAAGTCCCAGAAGTTTTATATTCTGCTGCAGCTTATGCACGTGTGAGATGGTTCAAATACTTATTCTCCCTTGCACAGATAAACACACACACACAAACACAAATGACAGCAACCTCTTTGTGTTGATTAAGCACTTGATGTAAGATATCTTAATCTAGGATTCACTTTAGAAGCTCGAAATACTGAAATATCAAATTTCAGTATTTCAAGCCCATAAAGTGGAAACCTGAAAAGAACAAAAACTCAGAAGCACGAAATTCAAAATCTAGGATACCAGAGATTGTGAATTAGCTCTTCTGGTGTAAACAAACACACCTTCCTCCCCACACACAAACACATGCTCTGTCCTACACCCCCCCTAATTAAATATTCTAACTCCAAGGTCATACTACATACAAAAACACACACCACCACCAAACAGGCTACATTCTCCTTGCACACACACATCACAGTAACAAAAATCACCAACACACACCACAGCCCCTACCCAAAACCCTTAACACACAAACACTTACCTGAATCCATAACCACAGCAAAACACCAGAAGCGCTAATTCAACATCTCCGGTATGCGAAATTTTGAATTTCATGCTTCTGGGTTTTCGTTCTTTTCAGGTTTCCACTTTATGGGCTCAAAATACTGAAATTCAATATTTCAGTACTTCATGCTTCTAAAGTGAATCCCTTAATCTGACATTCTGACTCTCAGATTTCACTCCACCAAGCTTAGACATCACCTGTACAGGTGAGTAGATTACACCTGTAACAAGACGACAGTTTGCTAGTCTTATTTTGGAAGGGTTCTGTAAAGGTGTCTGTAATTTGTGCAGGTAGACATGCGGTATAATCATTCTTTAAACTTTCTGACATGTTGGCCATGGTATGTTGTCTTTTTATCTATGGATTTATTTCGCTGATTGCTTACTTATTAACCAGTTAAGAGTACTTGTCGAGTGATCATGTGTAGCTCAAATGAGGGCAATCAGCCTTTAGATTACAAAAAATTATGAACAGCACAGATTACATAAAATATAAATTACGCACAAGATGGTGACATACAAAGGTTCCATACTTCAAATGCACTAATCACTGTACATCATACAGAGTATATCCATCTCTCTACGCAACTGTCTCCAGATACAACATTCTACATGCTTAATAGCAAACAAAGCCACTGTATTGATGTGTAACTTCCACAGTGATATACTCATTACCAGTAAAAGTGTCCAAGTACTGCTTAAGCTATACCATGTGTACATTATCCCTCACACATCTGAGGTAGATAGTTCCACAGGAAGAATTCAGTCAAACCACAGACTTCATAGGTTTATAGGTGTGTACTAGGTTAATGGCCCTTGGTCCTTTACAAGCCTAGCCCATAGAAATGTCCTGGCATTGTGCCACCCATCATTAGTTCCCAGTGCCTCTATCAAGAAGAACCACTGGAGTGATCCCCAGGGTGAACTTTCTATTTCTTATCCACTCATTAAGATTTCTCTTGAAGACAGCTAGTGAGGTGTTCTGCTTGACACATATGGGAAGTCTATTCCAGAGCATGGTCAGTCTCTGGGTTATGAACCTGTCCCTCCAGCATGTTCTGTTAACTATGGTAATGAGGTTGAGGTCTCTAGAGTGTGTGGTGTGGAGGGATACGGATTTCTTTAGATGTAGCATTTCTAACAGACCTGGGTCAGACATGGCTTTGTAAGACAAGCAGAGTTCACCACTTAGTAGATGATATGAGACAGAGAATAGCTGGTGTTTTCTGATTCTCTTCGTGTACATATGGTTAAGGCCTAGGATCCTTTTTGTGAGGTTCGTCTGTGGCCTCTCTAGCTGCTGCAGGTGTCTAATGAGGTGCATGCCAAATGGGGCATTATATTCTATGACTGGTCTAATGAGGAAAGAGTAGAGAGAAATGATGACCTCTTTCTTCCTGGATGCAAAACCCTTGGTAATGACATGTGTCACATAGAAGGACTTTCTGACCACAGTGGCAATGTGGTGGTCGAAGCAGAGGTTGCGGTCACTCTGTGTTCCCAGATCTCTTATAACACCTTCAGTGTTCTGTGGGCTCCCATCAATGTGATAATTAGTGGGAACTGAGTTTTTCCCAAAGGGGATGATGACACATTTTTTTGGAACTAAGCTTAAGGCCATGGTTTTGACACCAGTCATTGGTATCACTGAAGCCTTTCTGTAGGATGTCTGCATCACTTGGGGAGTTAATAATGTCTCCCAGCTTGCAGTCGTCTGCTAATTTGGTCAGCCAGAGTCCCTCCGTGTTGGCCTGTACTTCTGAGAAGTAGATGCTAAACAAGAGAGGACCCAGGACTGATCCCTGTGGGACTCCACTAGTGACTGATCAGGAAGTCAGCTAGGTTGAGCAGGCATGGATGACTGTAGCAGTGCCACCATGATAGGACAAAGCCTGGTGAGGCTGCTGTGATTAAACAGGGCACACAAATGTGGTGCCAGTTCACTTTGTAATTATTGATATTGGTCCTTTAGTGGGGTTGTTTTAGTGTCTGCTGCAATTTTGCCTTCATAGCTGGCTTTGGAGGTTTTGATGAGGCAGTCATGCATCTATTTTCCATTGGCATGAAGGGCATTGGAACTGATGAATTCCAGGAAGCGTTGGGTCAGTGCATTGGTGCTTGAGTAGTTTTCCCAGTTGATGGAGAAGTAGTTGAAGACTCCTAGTATGGCAGTGTTGGATTGGACCTTGACAGATTCAAGGGTGCTTTAGTGCCATGAATTGAGAGTTTAGGGACATGGTTGGGGACTTACAGCAGGCTATGACCTGGATCGCCGTCTTACCCAATGTTAGTTGTACCTGAATTATCTCAGATGCGTTATACTGGGCTACTAGTCTGGAGGTGCGCATATCCTTTATGAATATAGAGACACCACTGCCTTTGGAGCTTCAGTCCATGTTTTGAGGCTAAAAGGTGTGGAATGAGTTATAGCCTGGTAGCGCAGGGATACTTTCTGATGCTTTAAACCAGGTCTCCGTTACAGCACAAATGTCGATGTTCTCCATTCTGAGGAGTGCTTCGAGCGAGTGCATCTTGAGATTCAGACTTCTAGCGTTGCCCTCAGACTGCATTTATTTATACTTGTTACAGTGGTAATTTGGTCTTTGTAACTCCACCTAAAAAAGGCACTATGAGGTGGGCAAGAGCCTTAGCCAGTACCCGGAAACCCAGGGGTGACCGATGCAGGGCATCTCTGGCAAAGCTTTTCGAGGTCTGTCAATCATGTCATCTCAAGCAGGCAGATAGTGGATCCCCTTAGAATGATACCAGACACTTAGCCAATTGTTGAAGTCAATCAATTTTGGTTTGTATTGCGGTATCATTCTGGGTGATGATAGGATACTGTTCAGAGCTAGTGTCATACCTGCCTGGGCCACAATCTGAGAGCCCATGTCTTATTTCATGTAGTCCAGGGAAGTAAATCTCAGGTTATTCACACCCACATGGACAATGACACAGTCATACTTGTACTTGCTATGGAGTGACTTGAGTGTGTTATGAGTTGGATTCTGGCACCTGATAGACAGCTGACTGTTAGCTTTGCCTTATTCAACCTAGTGAGTGGGACATCTGTGTGCCTCACTATTGAGTCACCTATGATTATTGTATTGGGCAAGGTGTTTAGCCTTAGGGGCTTAGGTTGAGGGGCAGACTGTGGAGGTGAGCTATGTGTCCTGTGGTTTGTGCTGTGTTGTGGTGATTGAGTGCTTTTCTGTCTTGGAGGTGTCTGCTGTTTGGGTAAATTTCTACTGAGTGCCTCTGTGAAGGTGGGTGTGTGGTTTGTGTTTTTCTGTGAGAGCTGTAACAGTGGGTGTTCTGGAGGGCTATGTGTTCCATGTGGTGTGGTGCAGGTGTTGACATTCTCATCCTGACCAGCTAGTCCGGTCTTGGCTGGAGAGTGCATAGCTTCCAATTTGGTGATATAAGGGCATCTCTCACAAGTCTGAGTGTTGGGAGGTAAGAGGAGAGGGTTGTCTGTGTACATGAGGCAGTTGCTACACTGCCTCAGAATGCCTCATTCAGCATGAGCTCCTATATTATATTAACAGTGTATTCAGTATGCAAGTTCTGAGTCTCATCAAGAGACTGTCATGAAATATTACTACCAGGTTCACAGAGATATATTTCAAGGTTCTTACACACTTACAAAAGAGACTCTTAAAAAGGCAACTGAAGGTAAAGTAAGCACTAGCTGATTTTAAAGGTTATCTGCTCTGAAAAAAGTTATTGGCAAGTCTCGTACAACGCTAGTAAACACTTGATTTAATTATCTCCAAGTCTTGTACACCACTGGTAACCACTCGGTTTAATTATCTCCAAGTCTCATATAGTACTGGTAAACACTCAGTTTACATATCTCCAAGTCTCGTACAGCACTGGTAAACACTCAATAAAATTATCTCAATGTCTTGTATAGCACTGGTAAGCATTCTGTTTTAATTAATCTCCAATTCTCGGACAGAACTGGTAAATACCCATATTCTACTTCTGATGCCAAGAAAATGATCTACATAGTCATACTAAGGTAGGCTTGTGGAAATTACGTCCGACAGATTTGTTAGAGGTTTTTGAGCAATAACAAAAAGATATCCCTTTTTGGAATCAGTTTAGTTTTGATTTTTTTTTTTTTTTGTTATAGTGAGTTTCAAATGCTAAAATTAATGTTTTTGCATATTGATGAAAGATAACTGACTCATATAGTTTCTGCAGTATGACATTTTAAGACAGCTTAGCATACTGGGAAATGTGGGTCATGTGACACTGCCAGTCCTTCAGTCTGTAGTAAACTGTAAAGGTATAGCTATGTAACTGCTGTATTAACTAATTTATTTACTGACATTTGTTTATCAGGAAAGTGCAACTTAGTCACAGGGGCCCATTTTCAGTGGAGACCCGAGGAGAAAAGCTCCTCTTAACATAGAAATTTTAAACACATTACATAGCTGAAAATTATACTTTTCAAAAACAATCAACAATACTGAAAGGCACAAATATATCTTAAAAATATGTTACAAAGAAAACAATGATTAAAAAAGCAAAGCAAAACACTATATACAATTCTGGAGAGTGTTCTTTTGGCAATTTACAAAAGTAAAAGTTGTATTTAGTTCAATTGTAAATATAAAGGTGGAGAGAGATTAGGACAGATTAGTATAAATGGGTTGAAGGTGATAAGAAGAGGTTATAGAAAGTGGTAGAGAGGTTAGGATAGCCAGGTAAAGATGAAGCGGTGATAAACTCTGCACAGATAAGGGTGGAGAAAAGGAGACAAGATTTATGTTCAACTGCGGATATAGCATGAGCAAAGCCATGCGTTTAATAGATGGCCCTTCAGAAGAAGTTAGATGGAAGGATGACAGGTTACACTTCTAATAGTCTGCGGAACACAATTCCATTTTTTGGGTTACAGAGTAGCAGTAAAGGCTATTTCCAGCTGTTTTTTGAGGTTTACATATGGTGAGTTGTTGTTTATTTTTATTTATTTTTTACTTTACAGTTTGTTAACCAGGATAGTGCAGTGGGCCAAAGAAACCCATTTTCAATGGAGTCCTGGGGAGAAAAGCTCCAACAAGGTTAAACAAGTGATAAAGTAATTAGACGGACACACCAACAAAATGTTACAAGGTATATAAAATTTGTAGTATACAATGAAATAAGAAACGTTCTGACAAAAGAAATAATAGTATAAAATGCTTTTACAGGGCAATCAAAGGTACTCTCTCTCTCTCTCTCTATATATATATATATACATATATATATATCATATATATATATATATATATTCACATAGTCTACACAAGTGAACTTCTCAAGTCAGATTACAAAAGATGCAAGAACCAGAGAAGAGGGAAATTAATGACTGATAAGTAGAGTGAAGATATAGGTATAGAAGGAAGAAGTAAGGAGCATAGATGTAGGTGGAAAATTAGGTAGGAAACAGTGGGGATCAGAGTTGTGAAAATTGAAAAAGAGAGGTAGGTAGGGTGTGGAGAAGCAGAGGAGACGGTTTATGAGAAATTAGAAAAGAGAGAGAGAGCGTCAGGAGGGGTGGGAGCAGGAGCATTCCCAGAGGGGTGATATGTGGGAATGGAGCAAGGTCTTTGAAGGTGGAGTGGTTGTTGTTGGTACGAATTTGTGGAGGAAGGGAATTCCAGAGTCAGGATAGAGAGATGGGCAAAAGGATCTGTTTAGGTGATAGGAAGGAAGAATATCGCTTAGTGCAGGACAGGCACAGAGTTTATAAATGATGGTGTGGACAGTAGCTAGTTGGACGAAGTCCAGGGGGTAGTTCAACCCATTTCAAACTTTAAAGGGCCTTGCTGTGTATAGTATTGTTTACTGGCAGCAAATTCGGCAACCTTGTTGTAGCATATTTCAAGTTTCATTTTAACAGATACTTGCAAACTGGTTAAGAATAGGTGCACCATGTAAGAGTGAAGAAATAAAATAAGTGGTTGCTAGAGTGGTTTAGCAGAGTAAGAACGTTTTTATGTCTATAATGCATGTCGAGTTTCTGAGGAGTTTTTTTATATTATTTGGAATAAAAAGTTCAAATCTGAGGTCATCAATTGTCACACCAAGAAGTTTTGCATGTGTTACAGTTTCTATCTCTGCATTGTTAAGTGAGAAGGTTTTGAAGCTGGATTTGTCCTTCACAGGAGTGGTTTTGTTTTGTAGGGGGCTGAGTAATAACTGGACATTGTGAAGTCAGTTTTCAACTGAGGCGAAGGCTTCTTGTGTGAGTTCAAGAAGATGCACCAAAGTGTCAGAGGAGAATAATAATGTTAAATCATCCGCATACTGTATCAGTGTTGCATGCCTAGCAGAGAAGTGGACCAAGAATTAAGCCTTGGGGTACACCAATGGTAATAGGGAGGTAAGGAGAGAAAGTATGTTGCTATTTTACATTTTGCTGTCTGTCAGATGGACACCTTTTAAACCACTGATGTGAAGAAGGAGATAGGCCAAAATGGAGCAGTTTTTTGAAGGGTTTGCTATGTGAGATGCTATCAAAGGCTTTGGACAGATCCAGAAATATGAAAGAGAAGTTTGCCAGAGTCCCTTTTATTGTTTATATTATCTAAAAAGGAAAATAGTGCAGTAATTGTTCTTACGGCCAAGGTGGAATCCATGCTGAGTGCAGGTTAAGAGCTGTTCTGAGAGGAGATGGTGAAGATCTTGAGCATGGATACATTTTTCTAGGATTTTTGAGAGACGGGAGAAAATTGCAATGGGATACAAGTTTTAGACTGCTGTAGAGTTCCTCCATTGTGCAGTAGGAGGAGATATGATTTTTCCATCTGGCTGGGACATAAGATTCCTGTATGGATCTATTGATTAAAATAGCTACTGGGTAAGCTATGGCTTCTGCTGCCATCATGAGGTATTCAAGTGGGAGGTTGTTAACAGCTGTGGAGCAAGGTTTAAGTTTAAGAAGCAGGTTTGTAACAGTAGATATTGTTACAAGTAGATATTGTTACAGGTTTTAAGGTATAGTCACTAGGATTTATGACAGGATTGTTTGGATTCATATTTTTCAGAGATTAATGTGGTAGTGGAGGAGGCAGTTGATAATATGTTATGGGTTTGTGTAGGGGAGGGTGATGTGCTGCTGGTGAGGACAGCAATGCTCTCTATAAAGTATTTATTAAATGCAGTTTCTATTTTAAGGAGGGAACAAGTTTGAGAGGGATGATTAAGAAGTCTGTGAATAGAAGACCAGAATGTCTTTGGATCATTTTTATTAAGTTGTAGTTAGTCATAGTTTTGTTCCTCATCTCTGTAGATTTGATTTTAGCATGATTACAGACTTCCCTGTATCACTGTAAGCTTTTTTTTTTAATTTTAGCCACTCCCTCCAAGCCTTTTCTCTGGTACACATAACATTTATGGTGAGGGTGGATGGCCAGTAGAAATGTTTTACTTTTACTCTTTTTATATGTAGAGGAATTAGGTTATTTGGGATGTTTAAAGATATTACAAGTTGTAACATGTGATGGGAGAGATTTTAGTATAGACCAGTTGAAGGACCCTAGGATACTGTTAAATAATTATTTGTTAAATTTTTAAGATTTCTGGTTGGTTTAAGTTGGTGGGTGTTGAAGTGATGAGTGGTAAGTCTGTGTGTGGATGCACACCTAGGATAGGTTCCACTGATAGTATATTTACTGGGGTCTGAGACTAAAATCCAATCAAGAATTGTGCCCTTTTTGCTTCCGTTGTATCTAATTAGTGCTGTGATTAGTTGAGTCAGATCAAATAATTTCATGCAGGATGAGGAACTGTCAAAGGTTACATTTTGTCAGTTAATATTGACATCACCCAGACTGACATTTTCATAAGTAATAGTTCTAGACACCCAGGAGAGAAATTCTTCAAGTATGGGTATGTTGTTAGCAGGGGAAAGTAAATATCAGTAATAACAAGTGTTATTTTAGAGTTTATCTTTAAAAGTGTTATGAGAATTTCAGCTGTTTCAAATTTCAGGATGAAGTTGGAATAGAAGGAGACATTGTAGGAGCTGGGCAACAGAAGGGCAACGACTCCTATTTTTTTTTTTTGTGGGGACAGTCAGCTCTCATAATGTTATAAGAAACAACACTTAAAGAGCAAAAAATAAAAAAGAAATGGAGCCACGAAATACTGCACAACTTTTAAGGGTGTTCTGGTACCGCGACTAAATGCTTTCAAAGGAATACATTTCAAACACCCAAGTAGTCTTTTTATGCAAATTCTCAATTAATATAATCAAACAGTTAATGAGCAATTTAACAATTTGCCAGCCCTTAAAGAGCCATAACCCATAATCATCCATACAGTAAAATAAAACCCTACGAGCAACAATTCAAACATTCAAATGAATATCCAAATTTAAGCCTCTTCGTATAAATGCTCTATAATTTAATATAATTTTATTTTCCAACTCTAATAACTTGTGTGCAAAATTTCTCCTACCCATTACTAATGGTTTAGCTAATACACTAAAAACTAGACTTCCATCATGTCCCCCATGTACTCTATGGAAGTGATCTGCAATGGGACTATCCACCTGCTTATTCCTAATGTCACCCAAGTGCTCCATAATGCAGACTTTAATCATTTGCTTAGTCTGACCAATGTACCATCTGGGAGGGGAACAAACACAATCCAAAATATAAACTACCACCACAGGAACGGCAGTCAAACCTATCAGTAGTCGCATACCTTTTACCATTAATTCTAGTTTTCAGAAATATTCCTTACCCTATCACAAACCTTACTCTTTCCACATTTATACATGCCTATTTCTTTGTTTGTGTCTTTCGGCTTTTCCCGGTTAGGGGTTGCCACAGTGGAACTCCGGTCTGCTAATGATTGGTAGTGGATTTTTACGTACCGGGTTACCAGCCCTGACGCACAAACTTCAACGAAGGCACACCCCATTCACGTATGCCTCCACACAGAAGACGCTCTAGCTGAGAATCGAACGGGACAACGTCTTGCTATGAGGCGACAATGATCACTAAATTATCTTTTGCTTTTAAAACTAAGAATTTCTCTTAAATTGCCATATCTACCATAAGAGAACATGACCTACTTAGGAAATAAGTGTCCCAGTTCATCAACATAACACACAATAGGCCACAAACTATCAACTAAATCCTTCAAATCAGGCAGAAAAATGGGAACATTTAGTCACAGAAAAATTAAAAGACATCTCAAAAACATAAGAAACAACATGTAAAGAGAAAAAAATAAAAAAGAATGGAGCCACCAAATACTGCACAACTTTTAATGGCATTCTAGTACCTCGGCTAAATGCCTTCAGAGGAAAACATTTCAAACACCAAGCAGTCTTTTTATATAAATTCATAACTGATAATGTTATAGCCTGCAGGTAGTGTTTCTGTATCTTTCATACTGGATTTCAGCCATGTTTCAGTGATGGCGAGGATATCTAGTGAAGAGAGTGATAGCCAGGCATGTAGATCTGTAATTTTATTACAAATGCTATGGAGATTTAATCTTATCAGACTTTTTTTTTGGCCGGACTTCTGCTTCATGGAGTGGGAGCCAGGTATGTCTTTAAATGGGAAATGGATTGGGTAGAAAATGTCTTTGCATAAGAAAAGCATGCATTAGAGAAGGGATCACTTGTACCTGAACGAGGGGAGTTACCTGGATGGTTATGGTGTTTCCAGGAACTAGCAGTATTGAGGTTTAGGTTTAGATTAGTAGGGCCAAGGTTTAGGTATATGTCCCCTCATAACTGAGTTCTGAAGTAAAGATATGGCATAATTCTAAAGGGTGGGCACAAGCGGATGTTTTGTTTTGTGGGAGGGGTGATCCCAGTGACGTATCCTGTATTCAAGACAGATAGTACTGGAGAGATTGAAGAGGCTACTGGAGCTATATTAGAATAGTTGTTATAACGGTCTAGCTTAAATAGGAGGCTGGAGGTTGGAGTTGTGGTAGTGTAGTTTAAGGGAAAATGATAGTATGTTAAGTGGGAGGTCACTAGTAGAACTTAAAAGAATAATATAATGAGCAGAATTTTGTATACTACAGTCACTGATCGGGGGAGATGTTCCTGAAGGCTACAGTTTAGGAAAATTTCTTTTAGATGGTAAAGTAGATGAAAAAGTGAAGGATTGGGGGTGGTATAAAAGGATAGTGGTTGTTTGGGATATATACAGAAAGAGGTTGAGATTGTGGGGAGGATTTTTTTTTAACAATCTTGCCATTGAGTGCTCAAACCAGGCAGGGCTTGGCTGGGATGGATAAAATAGAGGCTGAGATAATTAAGAGATTAGATAACTGTCCTGATATTAAGTGGTAAAATCTGTTAGAGGTGAGGTATGGTGTAGAATAAATGTAGAGGAAGGAGGGGTGAGGGTACGGATTGAGAGTGAGCACGAGTGATGTTAGGGTGATAAGAGTGGGGTCCATCTGTTGAGAATGTTTGGAGAGCTCAAAAGAAACAATCGGTGGATTATACTTGTAGCACCTGTACACAGCTATAAGGACATAAAAGTTTAAACTCCAATGCAAAGCAGGTTTCAGGAACACAATGCTTAACAGTACAGTGTCATATTCTTAGCCAGACTCTGTTCCTTTGAGTTAAGGATGTTTGAACTATCCCTTTGAATATGATGGGAAGGGCAGAGACAGTGAACAGAAAAAGCTAAAGGATCACATAGCAACTATTAAACTATGCTTAGTAAATACAGGCTATTAGTCGTAAGCTACTTTGGGGTAAATGCCAAGTTATACATTTATACAGAACTATTGGATAGGGTTTTATGGGATACTATGTAGGGAAATGCTGACTATGTCCTCTGTACATGTGTATACCATTTACATTTAAGACATATGTAAACAACTGTGTATATGGTAATACTGCTTAGGCATCTATTTTAGCAATAAAGTACTTGGCCAGATAGTGTAGACTTTCTTACTGTTTTAAATGTTTGAAATTACAGATACAACACAATGTCAGAAGACACAGTATGTTACAACAGTAGCAGTATAAATCTTGTAAATGCTTTAATCACAAAGGGAATAACATAAAGCTCAAAGGTACCATTAGTACTGAAGCAAGCACACACCAAAAAGCAGCAATTAAATGACATTTCCTTTCCTAAAAGGTATGCTAAACCAAGCTTCTACAAAGGTTACTCTTCTTACTTCATAGGTCAGGTACTTCCCTCCCCCAAATCTGCTGCTGAGCTACATTATGATAATAAAACAGGAAGATGCATGCATAAATCTTTAAGCAATGTGCTGCGTAGCTACTGAAAAGGTCACTTTATTTTAGCATGTGCATTGTGAACAGTTAATACCTGCAATAAATTGCAGGGGAGCATTTTAATTTATGCACATCCCACTGAATTATTTACAAATAAAATCTTCCTTCACATTTCTGTCCTTTACTTGTGCTCCGTCACATTCAGCAAGTCTTACTAGGACCACTACCTGTTTACTGGTGCCTTCTGAAATATTTATGGATCAGTTCTATAAGTAGGAAAAGGTTCTGTTTGTATGGCAGAAATCAGCAAGTCAAATTGAGTTCATTAGCATCTGAGTTACTACAAATGGTGCTGATCTCCAAAGGTCACCAGGGTGTTGCCTTCTAATCTCATTATGTATCAGCTAGCTCTGTAATGTTATTATCCACTGTATCGCATGCATGTACACTCGTATAATCCCCTACTACTAGGCCAGGCCTGTGTTCTGCCAAGACAGTGTTGACTAGCAATTTGACTGCCCACAGTCAGTTGTGCTTTGATAAACTGCTTTCAAAATGTAGAAAATGAAGGGCAATGCCATTTAGTTACAGGGATAGACTTTATGCAGAAATATTTAATTTTCTTTCATTACTGTATACTGGTGGTTCCCTAAAACAAAAAGCTTTTCTCCCCAGGCCTCCACTGAAAATTGGCTTTGTTCCAAGTCAGACTTTCCCGGTAAACAAATGTTAAATAAATAAATTTATGAGAAAATATAAGGTTCAAAATAAGCTTCTCCTTGCTCTCCCCTTTCACAGTGTTAACAGTCTGTAAATTCTCTTTACCCTTTATTTTGTGGATGTATCTGCAAATTTATCTGTATCTTGTTCACTGGATTGGTATTAATGGACTGTACCAATTTTCTTAGGAGTAGAAATACAAACACAGTGACATGGCAGTACAATATAGCCATTATAACATTTTATTGTAGCTTCGCAACACATGCTTGTTTTTGCATGTATGAAATAAAATACAGTTATGTATGATCTTACCTTAACAGTAAACATCCCACTCTTCACTGTTGCAGTTCTCATTACAAGTGGGATCTCCAACCAAGGATAGTCAATGTCTAGCCAGTATACCAAAGCCTTTATATCCTCCAGCATCGTACGTCAGGTGAATGCACATAAAGGTGATCTACTCAATACTCAGAACTGAAGCTCCCAAAGAGAACTACAGCAACTCCATGATAAAGAAAGGCATGAGTATCCAGAAAGGAATTAGAGAGAAGACCCTCAGCCAACAAAGGTTCCAGACAGAAAAAAGAGAAAAGGTGGCAGGAGGGGGGACTGAGTACTACAACAGTGAAACATAGGACATTACTGTTATGGTAAAATCTTACACAACTGTACTATGTCCTTCTTTATCACTGTTGCAGTATTCATTACCAAAGCTACTGAAAAGGATGGAAGGAGGAACGTACAGAACAAACCCATGAAGGACAGACCTGGCAAAGCAATGACATCCAACTTATGTTTAGTAAAAGTGTGGACAGAGGACCACGAAGCAGCTTCTTGAATGAATCTTGAAAGAAACTTGAGAAGAGTCTACTAGTCTCATAGAATGATGTCTAACCAAATCTGAAAGCTGCTTAAAAATCCAGGAGGAGATGGTTTTCTTCAAAACTACCAAATCCAATGTTCTGGTATTAAAAGTAGCAAAAAGCTGCTCAAAATTTCAGATAACCTTTGTCTTGTCCAAATTATATCTGAGCTGTCTATGTAAATCCAAGTGGTGAAGCACCTTCTCACTAGCAGATTTTAGAGAAGGAATAAAGGAAGGGAGTTGGATAGACTGATAGAGGAGCAACCCATTAACCACTCTGGACATTAAAGTAAGAGTAGTATGCAGAAACACACTGTCTCTATGAAAAATTAAAAAAGGATGACCTGCCATCAGAGCCTGAAGTTCAGAAACTATCTTGGCTAAAGTAAGGGCCACAAATAAAACAGTCATTCAGGTACAATGATACAAGGACGAAGAAGAAGCAGGCTCAAAAGAGCTTGAGTTATCTTTTCAAGGACAAAAATTAAGATCCCACGAGGGTGAAGTAGGTGTTCTTTGGGGTCTGATATGAAGGATGCTTTTAAGGAACAGTTTAACTTCAAAATGAGAGCCCAGTGGCAGGTTCAAGGGCAGACAAGCAGAGATTGCTATTCCAGGTCAGCATGTATCAGTTCACACAAGTAAGAAAGAACCAAAGGGATACCCACTGAGAAGGTATTCTGGTGACACTATACAGAAAATCTCTTCCATTTAGCCATGTGTGATTTTCCTTGTAGTGGGTTTCCTGGCCTCCTGCAAAACCCTAAGCACTTCCACAGAGAAGCGGAGTCTAAAGGGATCCATACCCTATCACCCAAAGTGTCAGTTGAAGACTGGGCAAGTAAGGCTAAATAAGAGACCTCTTGTCTTGCGTAAGAAGATTGATCCAGTGAGATAACCTTTGATAATTTCCCCTGGGCATTTGAAAGAGAAAGGGGAACTAGTGCTGTCTGGGCCAAATGGGAGCCACCAGCAAGACACTGGGGGAGTCCTTCATGATCTTGTGCAGAATCCTGGGAGGAAGAGGAAGAAGAAGAGTAGTGAAAGTATATAGAAACATTCCCTTCCAAGAAATGAAAATATCATCCATCTTCCAAGTCAGGGGGCTTGGGTCTCTGGAACAGAATCAAGGGAGTTGCATGTTCAAAAAGGAGACAAAAAGATCCATTTGAGGAATATCCCACTGATGTACACTATCCAGAAACACCTTTCTGTGATGCATTCATTTGTAAGGTTGTGCCTTGGACCTGCTCAGTGAGTCTGCAACAAGACTATGATCTGATGGTGGATAGCAAAGTTTCAGGCCTGAAGAGCCAGCCTGAAAGGAAGGCATGACTTTGTGCAACCCTGTTTGTTGATGTACTACATGACTGTGGTATTGTCTGTAAAGACTTTCAGAGGGCCTGAGGTACAAAGAGAATGGAAGGCTTGTAAATCAATAGTGAGCACTCTCATCTCTTTTATGTTGATGTGGTCTGACCTCTGATGAAGGAGCCAGAGACCATGAACCTTCAGACTGTTGGAAGAGGCTCCTCACCCCTGATCAGAAGCATCTGTTAAAAGTTGTTGAGTAGGAGTAGGATTTCGAAAGGGCAGTCCTGGATTTAGGGAGATCTGCTGAATCCACCAATGAAACCTGAGTTTGAGACAGGGTAGCAGAGTGGCTGGAACTCTAGATGGTGCAATGTTGGAGTCAAATCGCTTTGAGGTACCATTGAAGCTTTCTCATATGAAGCTTGGCAAAGGGAATCATAGGGATAGTAGATGGCATGAACCCCAAGGGTCTGAGAAATTGCTCTGCAAAGAGGACAGAAAGGGAGAACAGAGACTAGAAGTTGGTTGTTAGAGACAGAACCTAGGGAGAAGGAAGACAGGCCAACAGTGGGATGGTTTGAATTCTGCAACCCAGAAAAATGTGGTCTTGAGAAAGAGTTGGGACTGACTTCTTGAGACCGATGATGAACCTCAACTGAGCATAAGCATGGTAAAGGGTACTTCCTGAAGTATCTGGGATTGGAAAAGAGCCCAAAACTGTGCAGCTGCGAGAAAATCTGGACTGCCCAAAGCCTAAAAAATGGTAGCAGATGGGATAGAAATCTGGTGAATAACCTTGGGGCCATACAATAAACAAATGGCAAAGCAGAGAACTGAAAATGAGAGGACGAAACAGAAAAATGTAAAAACTTATTGAAGAGGCGGTAAATAAGGATATGAAGACAGGTGTCCTTTTGGTCAAGTGACACCAGAAATGCCTGGGAAAGCAAGAGGGGAAACTGAGCCTGGAGGGAAGGTATCCTGCAATAAACAACATTTAGAAAGATGCTGAGAAAGGAAAGATCTAGGGTACATCTCCATGACCCTTCTTTACTTGGAGTCAGAAATATCCTGGAATAAAATCTTGTTCCTCGTTGGGATTCTGGAATGGGTTGGATGGTTCCTTGATCTAATAGATCTACAGAAAAGTGAGGAAATGGGGAAGGGATTTCCATACCATAAAATAACTGTAAAGGAGAATGGAAAGTACCCAAGAGTCTGAAGTAATCCGTTACCAGACAGGGAAACCTGAGAGACGGGTGATCCTGACCATGGGGAGAAAATATCTCAGATGGAGGCAGATTTGTCCTGAAAAGGGGGCTTCTGATTCTTAGAAGTCTGGCTGGGTATATCAGAAAACATACATTTAGAAACCAAACCCTCTTCTTTAGGAGGCTGACAAGGTTGCATATGAACAAAAGCAGATTTAGAGGGAACGTTTCTCTGAAATTTGGGGATAGGAGAAACAGAAAACTGGTAAAGGTCCAGCATAATTTTACCTTTGTACCTTGTTCATTCTTAACAGGTCAGCAGCAGTACCAAAAATATTTTGATTGCCCAAAGGAGCACCTAAGAGCTTGGCCTTAACATCAGGTAATGCCTATAGTTAAAGCCAAGAGAACAACTTCTTAACTGTACCTGAAGCAGCAGCTCTAGAGGATGCACCAGCTGCATCATAACTACATCTGACAGATTACCTGTGAAGCGGAACTGAATAAGGAAAGGGAAGGAGTCTTACTTTCAGTGTCAGAAAGTTTCTCAAAAAAGGTTTTAAAGAAGCACATACTAGGAAAAGTCATAGTAGGAATATAACTGAAGCTCTGGCACAGAGGTGGATCATTAACCTGCAGGCTCATAAGTTCCACGGGTTAAATGATGCCCTTTTTTTAAAACATTTTTTGAGAAACAGACCAATTACACACTAATGTTCCTAGTTTTCGGTTAGTTTTTGATATATATTTGCTGTCTGTTTGTATATGCTTGGTTATTTAATATTTCATTTTTTAGGTTATTTCTTAAGGTATTTTTTATGCCACATACGTGCTTGGACACTCTAGAATGCTTTGTATATTGGCTGCACCTCTGCATGAGACACTCTGTTGTTCTCAAGGTGTTGAGTCGTGATTATCTGCTACAGCATCGTAGAGTGGGTTACATTAATAAACAAGTTTCCTCAACCAGTAAGACAGGACTTTATGGTTTATTTTGAAACAGCACGTTCCTGAAGCATATATGAGCATACGCACAACTTTTTACATGTATGTTCTATACATCTATATATATTTCTGTATATTTACTTAGCGTTGATTAAATATTTTTTTTTGCTTATTGTGGACTGAATGATGGTCAGTGTTAGATCTAGTGGAACAACAACCTTTTAAGACACTTACTGTGATAATTGTGTATGTATATATGTATATATATATATATATATATATATATATATATATTAGTTATATCAGACCGGTTATACAAAAATAGCATCTGCTATTTTATGTAACAAGCTTGGTTTTGTTTTTAGATACATGATTATATAGACACAACAGTATTTTTCTAGCAATTACACTATTTAATTGTGCTTTTAAAGGCAGATTTATGATATGCCATTCTACTAATACAGTCCACATGAAAGCTAACTTCATTTGCATTTTATGTGCAGCTGTGAATTTTTATGATGGCTTAAAACTTTGAGCCAACAATGTCATATATATTCAATGATTGTTATTTAGTTATGACGTTGTGCTCTTTGTTTTTATTTCCACAATGGATTGAATGAATAACAGGGTTGAGCTTTAAGTTAATTTGAGTAAGTGATTCACATACATTTTTATTTCTTGTTTTACATCTTTAAATGAATGTAGTTAATGACATTCCAGACTGCATAAAATGCTGGTACCTGTATGGCACAAAGTCCAAGAGTCATCAAACTGATATTAGACTTGAAAATAGTCAAAGACACTATTCAATGATATAAAATGTTCCGTTTAATCACAAGTAAGTAAGCGCTTTCACCCGTAGGCTTCTACAGACTTATACATTACATAGCACCCATTCAAGGTTTAAATAACCCTCCAAATAATTTCATTGGATAATTACTCAATATGCAGTAAACAAATGACTGTCTTGGTGTAGAGCGCAATTACTATAAAGACAATACAAAAATAACATGTTAAAACATTAAAACATTAAAAACTTCTTAATAAACATATAATATATCTAAAATGTGTAAATATATGTATATCAGGTGTACTGAAACTTGAATCAGATGCACAACCTATATACTGTAATAAATATCAACAGACTTATGCAGTACAACACATATCAAACATAATGATCTAACACAACATATAATATAATAAATTGTATTAGGACTACTCTAAAAACTATACTTTTCGTTTGAGTCTTCTGTTTCTTAGGAAAGGCTTAATCTGTATTTTGTCATTTAACCCCGGTGTTTGATCAGCTTTGCACCGAATAATCCATTTTAGTTCACATTCTAGAGTATAATTAATGATGTCACCCCCTCTAGGATTAACATCTAGTTTTTGTAGAACATTGAACTTAAAAGTATGGCTAGAACCCAGATCTCTGTGGTGTTTCGCCAGTGCATTAAAGTCAGAACCTATTCTAATATGATAAATATGTTCTCTAATGCGTTCCTTCAGAGATCTATTAGTTTTTCCAATGTAGAACGCAGGGCATGCCTCACACCTTGCTAAATATATAACATCCCTATTATTACAGTTTGTCATAGTATTAAAATTAAAAATTTGCTTTGTGGTCGGATGTATAAACGTAGTACCATCATAGATGTGTATACACTGGTTACATTTACCACATGGTACAGTGTTCAGGTCACATCTAACCATGCCTTTCCTTTCTAAGTTATTCCTGGGTTTACATAATAACCTTCTTAAATTGGGTTTATTTTTAAAAAATACATTAGGTTTGGGGCCTACAATCTTACCAATGTCATTATCTAATAGTAAAATATCCCAATTTTTAGCCATAAGTTGTTTTAAATATAATGCATCTTTTGTAAAAAACATAGGAGCCCTTAATTCACATTTAATAGGTGTGTTACTGATATCAGGGGGATTTAGTGATTCTGAGAAATATGGTTTTGCTGTTGTATTCCTTAATTTATTAACTTCTAAAATGGTCTGTTCAACTATCTCTCTATTGTAGCCTCTTTCTGTCAACTTACATCTCAAACCATCCAGTTCATTCATATATCCTTCAGTAGTCGGGTTAAGTCTAGAGGCCCTTATCTGTCCTTTCATCACATTACTAAAAACAAAACTAGGGTGCATGCTGTTCCTATGAAGTAGTGTATTTCTGTGACATAGTTTCCTATGGATGGAGGTATTAAGTAAACCATTACTAAGCCTATTAATGGCTACATCCAAAAAGGAAATCTCATTCTTTGAATAATTCAAAGTAAATTTCAAAAAAGTCGTCGAATTGTTCATTAATTCAACCACATCCAAGAGTGTATTGACGTCACCAAGCCAAATGAAGAAAAGGTCATCTACAAACCTTCAATATATTCCCACATACTTTTGAAACAAATCCAACTTAAAAAGGACCTTTTCTTCCCACCATGCCATAACCAGGTTGGCGTAGCTATTGGCACAAGAAGTGCCCATAGCTACATGCCATCCCTAGGAATATCTCATTACCAAACATAAAAATGTTGTTCATCAAGATGGTTTCAAGAAAAAGAGCTATCAAATCACTTTTCTGCGGTGAGAAATCAGAATGATTTCTTAAATAATCCTGTATGTATTGAATACCCACATCATTGGGAATCACAGTGAACAAACTGACTACATCTAAAGTCACCAAAATGTATGGTAAGCTGTCATCCAACCTACTGGTATATGAATATAAATCAAGCAAAAACTGCTTACTGTCTCTCAATATGGTACTATTCCCATCAACCATAGGTCTTAAATGATACTCCGTAAAAATAGATAGTGGTTCAGTGATCCAACCTTGGCCTGCCACTATAGGTCTCATAGGGGGTTTCAACTGTGACTTGTGGACCTTCGGTAAACCTTGATTGATAGGTATAAGAGGGTTCTTAACCTTAAGATAATCATATAATTCTTTAGTAATGGTAGATGAAACAAGCAGGTCATCTAGCATATAATATGTTTGAAACACTTTATCTGTTACAATTTTCATATCTATTTTAGCATAAAAGCTTATATCACTCAAGAGTTGTAACATGATGGAATTATATTCTTCGATATCCATGAGCACAATAGGCCCACCTTTGTCGGCTGGCCTGATCACCAATGTATGGTAATTTCTAAGGTCTTTCAAAGCTTGTCTCTGATGGTAATTCAGATTATTCTTATATCTCTTTCCATGATTTGTTTGAAAATAGTCATACATATAATTTTCTAACTTTCTAGAAAACACATCCACTATCGGATGTAATTGTGGAATATATGTACTGTTGGGGCGAAAACAAATGGCAACAGCTCAACATTGAGCTTAGTTATAATTATATGAAATTGCTTATTGATTTTCATACACCGGAAGAAGATGAACTGAGAATTAAAGTTAATAAACTATTTGAGAATATTAAAATGAAATATCCAGGTGATAGTACGGATGTTAAACTTGAGAAAGTCCTTGACAATGTTTTAATGTTTGAGAGGCGTATGTTAGAACAAAAAAAGAACAAGATAATGAGGGATTTAAGGGATTTTAAAAATTCTCATGTTTTTACTTGGCCCAGGCAGCGTATGAGCAATACGAACGTTAACAATGCATCGCAGGGTATATTAAATGCTGTTCCTGAGAATGTAACTAACCATGCTAATAACGCATATGTTAGGAATGATGTGGCTTTTGTTGATGCTGTGTGTAATTCAACCGCTAAAGCTATGAATGGGGGCAGTACTAGTTCATCTGTACTGAATGAATCTTTATTCGTAGGGAATGTTACTAATACTGTTACTAATAATACGGACTGTGTACAGGATACCGTAGAGATGAATACACCTTCAGCTGAAGCTGTTGGTACTATTGATACAACTAATACAGTTTCTATTAATACAGAGGCAGTAGTTAGACGTAAATCAGGTATTAGGAATGTATCCCCGTCAGTACGGTCTAGTTGATAGAATTGTGCACACCCCTTTCCCCATAGCCCAGGATCAATTCTTGGGGAGGAGGCGTTCAGTAAGCAGGGGCAGACAGAAAAGGAAAGGATCGAACGAGGAACACCATGGTCCCACATTGAAAAAAATGTGGGAGAAAAACACTCGCTGATAGTAAATTTATCTAGTAGAAATCTCACTATATATGAAACACAAGTCCTAAATAAAGGACTTAGTTTTATTCTTACTGAAAGAAGTAATGTTGTTGATTCTATAATAGATGCTAAAATGTTTGTCAGGAACGTTTAACTTAAACTAGATTTTGGTGGGAATAATGGCATGGATAATGGACCTTGTTTTCGCCTCAACAGTACATATATTCCACAATTACATCCGATAGTGGATGTGTTTTCTAGAAAGTTAGAAAATGATATATATGACTATTTTCAAACAAATCATGGAAAGAGATATAAGAATAATCTGAATTACCATCAGAGACAAGCTTTGAAAGACCTTAGAAATGACCATACATTGGTGATCAGGCCAGCCGACAAAGATGGGCCTATTGTGCTCATGGATATCGAAGAATATAATTCCATCATGTTACAACTCTTGAGTGATATAAGCTTTTATGCTAAAATAGATATGAAAATTGTAACAGATAAAGTGTTTCAAACATATTATATGCTAGATGACCTGCTTGTTTCATCTACCATTACTAAAGAATTATATGATTATCTTAAGGTTAAGAACCCTCTTATACCTAACATTCAAGGTTTACCGAAGGTCAACAAGTCACAGTTGAAACCCCCTATGAGACCTATAGTGGCAGGCCAAGGTTGGATCACTGAACCACTATCTATTTTTTACGGAGTATCATTTAAGACCTATGGTTGATGGGAATAGTACCATATTGAGAGACAGTAAGCAGTTTTTGCTTGGTTTATATTCATATACCAGTAGGTTGGATGACAGCTTACCATACATTTTGGTGACTTTAGATGTAGTCAGTTTGTTCACTGTGATTCCCAATGATGTGGGTATTCAATACATACAGGATTATTTAAGAAATCATTCTGATTTCTCACCGCAGAAAATTGATTTGATAGCTCTTTTTCTTGAAACCATCTTGATGAACAACATTTTTATGTTTGGTAATGAGATATTCCTACAGAGGGATGGCGTAGCTATGGGCACTTCTTGTGCCAATAGCTACGCCAACCTGGTTATGGCATGGTGGGAAGAAAAGGTCCTTTTTAAGTTGGATTTGTTTCAAAAGTATGTGGGAATATATCGAAGGTTTGTAGATGACCTTTTCTTCATTTGGCTTGGTGACGTCAATACACTCTTGGATGTGGTTGAATTAATGAACAATTCGACGACTTTTTTGAAATTTACTTTGAATTATTCAAAGAATGAGATTTCCTTTTTGGATGTAGCCATTAATAGGCTTAGTAATGGTTTACTTAATACCTCCATCCATAGGAAACTATGTCACAGAAATACACTACTTCATAGGAACAGCATGCACCCTAGTTTTGTTTTTAGTAATGTGATGAAAGGACAGATAATAAGGGCCTCTAGACTTAACCCGACTACTGAAGGATATATGAATGAATTGGATGGTTTGAGATGTAAGTTGACAGAAAGAGGCTACAATAGAGAGATAGTTGAACAGACCATTTTAGAAGTTAATGAATTAAGGAATACAACAGCGAAACCATATTTCTCAGAATCACTAAATCCCCCTGATATCAGTAACACACCTATTAAATGTGAATTAAGGGCTCCTATGTTTTTTACAAAAGATGCATTATATTTAAAACAACTTATGGCTAAAAATTGGGATATTTTACTATTAGATAATGACATTGGTAAGATTGTAGGCCCCAAACCTAATGTATTTTTTAAAAATAAACCCAATTTAAGAAGGTTATTATGTAAACCCAGGAATAACTTAGAAAGGAAAGGCATGGTTAGATGTGACCTGAACACTGTTGTAACCAGTGTATACACATCTATGATGGTACTACATTTATACATCCGACTACAAAGCAAATTTTTAATTTTAATACTATGACAAACTGTAATAGTAGGGATGTTATATATTTAGCTAGGTGTGAGACATGCCCTGCGTTCTACATTGGAAAAACTAATAGATCTCTGAAGGAACGCATTAGAGAACATATTTATCATATTAGAATAGGTTCTGACTTTAATGCACTGGCGAAACACCACAGAGATCTGGGTTCTAGCCATACTTTTAAGTTCAATGTTCTACAAAAACTAGATGTTAATCCTAGAGGGGGTGACATCATTAATTATACTCTAGAATGTGAACTACAAATGGATTATTCGGTGCAAAGCTGATCAAACACTGGGGTTAAATGACAAAATACAGATTAAGCCTTTCCTAAGAAACAGAAGACTCAAACGAAAAGTATAGTTTTTAGAGTAGTCCTAATACAATTTATTATATTATATGTTGTGTTAGATCATTATGTTTGATATGTGTTGTACTGCATAAGTCTGTTGATATTTATTACAGTATATAGGTTGTGCATCTGATTCAAGTTTCAGTACACCTGATATACATATATTTACACATTTTAGATATATTATATGTTTATTATGAAGTTTTTAATGTTTTAATGTTTTAACATGTTATTTTTGTATTGTCTTTATAGTAATTGCGCTCTACACCAAGACAGTCATTTGTTTACTGCATATTGAGTAATTATCCAATGAAATTATTTGGAGGGTTATTTACACCTTGAATGGGTGCTATGTAATGTATAAGTCTGAAGAAGCCTACGGGTGAAAGCGCTTACTTACTTGTGATTAAACGGAACATTTTATATCATTGAATAGTGTCTTTGACTACTTTCAAGTCTAATATCAGTTTGATGACTCTTGGACTTTGTGCCATACAGGTACCAGCATTTTATGCAGTCTGGTGTGTTATTTTATTTTTTCACGCTGGTCTTGTGCTCTGTTGGCTGGGTGTGCGCCTTTTGGATTATATATTACGTAGTTAATGACATTGTTTACTTTGACTGGCTTAGAAGCCACGGTGGTGAAGCGGTAGCGTTGTCGCCTCACAGCAAGAGGTTCTCCCGTTCGATTCTCGGCTGGAGCACCTTCTGTGTGGAGTCTGCATGTCCTCCCCGCGGTCGAGTTGTGTTCGAAAGACATGCGTAAATGGGCGTGCCTTCGTTGAAGGTTGGGTGTCGAGCTGGCACCTCAGCACCATAAAAACCTACTGCCAATCATTAGCGGTCCGGAGTTCCGCTGTGTCAACCCCTAACTGGGAAAAGCCAAAAGAAGAACAACATTACTTTGATTGGCTTAAAGTTTTTTAAATAGTTAACCTTATGCAATCAGTTTCTCTCAACATTTAAGCAGATTGAACTCTACAGTTCCCTACAAAACAATGTCTACAGGACTGCAATCAGTTTCTCTCAGCATTTAAGCAGATTGAACTCTACAGTTCCCTACAAAATGGTGTCTATACGACTGCAATCAGTTTCTCTCAGCATTTAAGCAGATTGAACTCTACAGTTCCCTACAAAACAGTGACTACAGGACTGCAATCAGTTTCTCTCAGCATTTAAGCAGAGTAGGTTGCACACAAAAAGCATTTGTTAAGCTTTCACTTACAGTGCTGTGTAATTAAGCAGGTCACCATACTGGTCGGCCATAGGGCTCTTTCTTTCTACTTGAGTGTTTGCCTCCTTCCCCTGTAACTTAAGTAAACTGACTCTTACATTAAGAGCTATAATACTTACCTTATAGCTTTAGGACACCTTAGGAAACCTTGTAAACTGCAACAGCCCTTCGTTGCCGCTACGCTCGGGCTCTCTTCGCTCCCCTCCCTGCCCCCAATTCCCTCCCGCCCCCAATACCACTAAATTTATAGTACTATAGCCACTCCCCCACTTTCTAGATCCTATCTGCTTTCACCTGGGATACTTCCTCCCACCCCCATTCTTCTACCTACATTTTAATAACACCTATTAGCTTTCATCTGGCATTCTCCCATCCCCCTTCCAGTACCTTTACCTCACCACTCTATCTTCTGGCATTGCATCACCAGGTAAAACAGTTCCTTAACTCAATAGCTGAATCACAGATAATGATATACTCCTCTTTACTACCCCTCTTGTCCGCACCATACCTCCTTACCTTGTATGAAAACCAGTTTCTCATGGGATTTCAGGTCCCAAAAGGCCATGTTTCTCATGGGATTTCAGGTCCCAAAAGGCCATACTATCACCCCAGCTGTTAATCCTTCCACCTTCAACCATACTTACAGTACCAGATCCTATCCAACATCTTGTTCAGTCCATCAACATCTCAACCCCAGGCACATTAGCTCTAGATCCAAACATTACCACAAACTCAAACAAATTCCTGAAGTTCATCACCAAGTATAGACTCAACCTAATACTTGGTGGTGACATTCACCCCAACCCTGGCCCACCCACTTCAGATACACATACCCCCTCTACTTGCAATATAAGCTACAAACCTACAATTAATAGGCCAACTAACTCTCTCCTAGCCTGTCATCTCAATATTAGAAGCATTAATAACAAGGTACAGGAATTGCATGCACTTCTGGATGTCCACTCCCCTGAGATTCTCTGTTTATCTGAAACCTGGTTAAAACCTAACACTAAAGACAATGAAGTGTTACCACCTGGGTACAACATACACAGGCTGGATTGTGCTTCGAGGAAGGGGGTGGGGTAGCTGTACTCTATAAATCTGAGTTGAATGTCACCATAGATGTAATACAACCACCTCAGATTAATAACTCAGAGATTCTTGCCACCAAATTGCAACTTAATAAAAATAAATGCATTAATATCATCTGTATGTACATACCCCCAGGTAACAATATATCTACCCTTGAAGATATCCTGCATTGGCTATCATGTCACTACCCCCAAGAAACCCTACTACTTGGAGACTTTAACATAGACTGGGCACCTGTTCCTCAGAATCCCCAACCACTCATATTAACCTGCATGCATTTACACAAATTATATCCACCCCTACCAGGATAGGTAAACCCAATCAAAAAGAAAGCATACTTGACTGGGTACTCATAAATAGTCACCCCCAACTGTACTCCTCTGGTACCCTCCTTAATGGCCTAAGCGATCACCTTCTCACATATGTAATTAAGCACAAAACCATTAATTCCCAACAACCCTTACTCAGAAAGGTTAGAAACAATAAAAACTTTGACACTGGCAAATTCCAACAATAACTAAACTCATGTAATTGGTCTATTCTAAAACACCTCCCCTTAGAGGAAGCAGTAGCATACTTTAACAACAAATTCCTTGAGATCCTTGATTGGCATGCACCTGAGAACCAAGGCAAAAACTGTGCCATGGCTTTCTAAAGAGTCTAAACTCAAAATTACCCTTAGAAACAAAGCATGGGCTTTATGGCGTTCTTCTAAAGACCCTCAAGATCACATTAAATACAGGCAATCAAGGAACGAAACCAAAAAAATCAATTTTACAAGACAAAAAAAGTACAGTTTTGTACCTACCATAAATGTAGATGTTTGAAGATCCACATTGCTGCAGTCCTTACACTTGGGTAGTCCGCTGTCCTCGGTCGGCCCGAATATCAAAGTATAAGGCTGACATCGGTCAAGGCGCATTTGACATCAGGACGTCAGGGTACAAATGCGCATGACCGACGTCATATCCTCAGTCTTTTCTTGCCCCAGATGTCAGAAGACCCTAAAATAAAAGGTCAAAAACCAAAAGACAGCAAACCAACAACCAACCATCCTAGCACTAAAAATATGTACAATATACAATATACACCCAATTGACAACCCAACCCACACAACCGCCTCTAACTACAGAGGGGAAGGAGGGAGGGTAAATTGGACTGCAGCAATGTGGATCTTCGAACATCTACATTTATGGTAGGTGCAAAACTGTACTATGTTCTTCATCTCACATTGCTGCAGTCCTTACACTTGGGTAGAATCCCAAAGCAGAGGTAAGGGAGGATGGCCAAATTATAAGGAAGCAGGAGCTGCCAAAATGCCCTGCAAAACAGCAGTGGCAAAACCAGCCCTGGATTTAGAGTAAAGTGGTAGGTGATAATGCCTGGAAAAAGTATGCACTGAACTCCAAGTAGCTGCCTCCAAAATATCCTTAGTTGCCACCCCTCTCAAAAAAGCTGTCGAAGTGGCAGTAGCCCTAGTGGAATGAGGCCTAATCCCAGCTGGAACTTCCTTGCCATGATGGGAATAACAGAAGGCAATGCAAAACCCAATCCACTTAGAAATAGTTTGTTTTGACACAGGCTTGCCCTGAGAACTCAAAGCAAAAGAAACAAATAACTGCTGAGACTGCCTGAACCCTTTAGTTCTGTCCAAATAATATCGCAACTGCCTGTGTACATCTAAAGTGTGCAAAATCTTTTCCCCTTTATTTTGGGGATTTGCATAAAAGGTAGGCAAATGAATAGTTTGGTTTAAAGCCACACTAGAAACCACTTTAGGCATAAAGGAAGGATTAGTACGTAAAGATACCCTATCCTTATGGAAAATTAAGAAAGGCTCAACCGCCATAAGGGC
Source organism: Protopterus annectens (assembly GCF_019279795.1). Lineage (NCBI taxonomy): Eukaryota > Metazoa > Chordata > Ceratodontiformes > Protopteridae > Protopterus > Protopterus annectens. The sequence continues at coordinate 1,665,749,095 of NC_056741.1, read as the reverse complement.
CTGCAACTCAGAAACCCTTCTTGCAGAGGTAATAGCCAACAAAAAAACAGTCTTCCATGATAAAAACTTTAATTCAGCAGTAGCTGCAGGCTCAAAAGGTTGTAGAGTGAGTTTCTCCAACACAAAATTGAGATCCCAAGCAGGAGTAGGAGCTCTTCGTGGGGGTCTTATATTCTTTGCCCCTCTAAGAAATTGCTTGAACAAAGGATGAGAAAACAATGGTGGGTCACAATCATAGTGAGCTGAAATTGCTGCAGCATGAACCTTAATAGAAGAGAAGGACAAACCTTTGTCCAGTAACTCAGTAAGATATTGAAGAGCCACACTTAAATTAGGCTCAGAAACATCAAAATCCTTTGCTGCACTCCAAAATAAAAATCTCTTCCATGTATCTGCGTACACTTTCCTTGTACTAGGCCTTCTAGCTTCCAAAATAACATTCAAAACTTGCTGTGGAAGTGGAGGCCCACTATGGTTCAAAACAGAATATGCCAGGCTGTTAGGTGCAGAGAGTGAAGCTTGACATTTGAGCAAATGACTGTCCTCCTGAGACAACAGGTGTGGAATCGAAGGCAAAGGCCATGGAGGCTTCCGTACCAGGCTCCTCAGTAATGGGTACCAATGCTGTCGAGGCCAATCTGGAGCTATCAAAATCATCCTTGGCTTGTCTTGTCTGGCCTTTAGTAGTACCTTTGGGAGGAGAGGCAGAGGCGGAAAGGCATACACATGAAGATTGCTCCAATTGAAAGAAAGAGCATCCACTCTCCAAGCTGTGGGATGAAACCTTTTTGTGCAAAACTTTGGCAGCTGGTGGTTTAGTGGAGAAGCGAACAGATCTATGTCTGGAGTTCCCCATGACACTGTCAATTTCTGAAATACATGAGGATCCAATTTCCACTCGTGGGGATCCATAATTTGTCTGCTCAACACATCTGCTAAGGAGTTCTGTGCTCCCGGCAGAAACCTTGCCTGAAGATTTAGCTGTAAACTGAGAGCAGTCTCCCACAAAATCATTGCTTGCCTGCATAGAGGATAAGAATGTGTTCCACCTTGCTTGTTGATGTACCACATGACAATTGTGTTGTCTGTCAGAATCAACACCTGCCCTGGAAGAAGTAAATCCTTGAAAGCTATTAATGCAAACTGGACTGCTAACATCTCTTTCAAGTTGATATGTAGATGTTGTAGTCTGGCAGGCCACTTGTCTTGTATCCACTTTCCATTCAGATGAGCTCCCCAAGCTTTGTCTGAGGCATCTGTCGTTAGAATCTGACTCGCCTCTGGCCGGGTCACAGAGAGTCCCTTGTTTAGGTGACATTCCTGAGCCCACCACAAAAATTCCTTTTGAATGCAAGGTATTATTTGAATGACAGTGTCCAAATCCTGGCAGTGCTGTGTCCATACATTTTTGAGATACCATTGTAGCTTCCTCATATGCAGTTTGGCATTGGGAAGCACCAGAATACAAGATGCCATGAACCCCAAGGCTTGAAGGACTGTCCTTGCAGTCAGCCTGGACTGATGAGACAACTGATGAAAGTAAAGGGAAAGATTCTTTTGTTTGTCCGGGGTCAAAAAGGCCATCTGAGATGCTGTATTCAGTCTCACACCCAGAAAGCACATGTCCTGAGAGGGTACTAGACTGGACTTTATTTCGTTCACAGAATACCCCAGGCATCTTAGCACTGCTATCACATAATCCAAATGATGAAGAAGCTCGTCCCTTCCTTGAGCCAGAATCAGGCAATCGTCCAAATAGGGATAAATCTGTATTCCTTTTAACCTGAGGAAAGCTATCACTGGAGCCAGAACTTTCGTGAACACTCTGGGCGCAGTAGATAAGCCAAAGGGCAATGCAGAGAACTGATAATGAGAAGTCCCAGCTCGAAAACGCAGATACTTCCTGCAACTCAGTCTGATAGGAACATGAAGATAAGCCTCCTTGAGATCTAAAGTTACCATCCAATGATCTTTGCCCAGCAGAGGTAAAAGCTGCTGTAACGTCAACATTTTGAACTTGGGAATGTCCAGATAAGTGTTGAGGATAGATAAGTCCAAAATTGGTCTCCACGTGTTCCCTTTCTTTGGTACTAGGAACAGGCGAGAATAAAATCCTAGGCCCACTTCTGGCATAGGGACCGGCTGAATGGCCCCTATTTGGAGTAACAGAGAAATTTGCTTGTGAGCCTCTATTCTTTGTGGAGGAGGAACGTCTGGCATGCCTTTGAAAGGAGGCAAGGTATGGAAATAAAACCTGTAACCGTGGTGTATGATATCCAATACCCATTTGTCTTGGGTAATTAAACTCCAGTTTTCTTTGAAAAGTGCCAACCTTCCTCCCAAAGGTGCTGCCAGACGAGAAGGCTCTGGCAGCTGAAAAGGTAGGTCATTGGGTCTGTTTACGAAAGGACTGACCCCTGCCCTCACCTGAAGACTGTGCAGGAGAACTCCCTGTTCTAGGCCTGAAAGAGCCCTGAGCTCTGCCCCTACCACGTCTAGATCTACCCCTAGACTGGGAATCATAAGAAGGATACATCCACCCCTTAGTAGGCCAATTTCTACTAAACTTTGGAGGCTGAACCTGCAAAAAATCTTTAACAGTCTGCATAGACTTAGCCTTGTCTTCCATTTTCTTTAAAACTGTCTCAACAGGAGAACCAAACAACACATCAGATTGTAAAGGAGCATCTAAAATCCTTGTTTTAACATGGTCAGATAAATTCTGATCCCTCAGCCAGGCGTGCCTGCGAAGAACTGACCCAGTGGCAGCCACCCTAGACGAGGCCTGTACAGCATCAAAACCACATTGCAAAGAATGCTTACCCACCTGTTCAGAAACATGTACTAAATCTTGCAACTCTTTACAATCAATACCTTCCGCCAGAGCATCAACCTTAGACTTCAATTGTGAAAGGAGATAGTTTTGGTATTTTAACATGTGAAACTGGCAATTCAAAGCCCTCATAGCTAGAGTGGAAGAAGTATAAACTTTCTTTCCCCATCTATCCAAAGCCTTGGCCTCTTTGTCTGAAGGAACCGGATTCTTGACAACAGAAGCCTTAACACCTTTAGGCCCCTGACTAACAGTTTCTGGGTCTGCCCTAGGACTCTTAAAAGATACTTATGAGCTTCAGGCACCCTGTAATATCTATCCGGTTTAACAGGAGCAGGAGGCAAAGAATCAGGATTAAGAGAAGCCTCTGCAAAACATCTTCCACCACATCTAAAACAGGAGGTATAGCCAAAGGCCTATGCTGGGGTAAAACAAAAATTCCCTAAGCCTTTTCCTGGAATCAGAGAAGTCCTGACCTTCCCACTTAAAATGCTCCCTCATAGAATGAAGAGTTTCTGAAAAGAAAAATCCTCAGGAGGAGAAGCAGAAGGAGTAGAATCATCCACATCAGAGTCAGAATAAGGAGAATACTCCTGCAAGTCTTCAGCCGAAGACTCTGAAACATCCAAGCCTGCTCAACACTCCCTGGCTCAGGCTCCACCCTAGGTCTCTTATCAGGAGGGGCAAAGAACCCTAATCAAAGTAATCAAATCTTCTGCCATTTTAAGCATATGCTTCTTGGGCACAGTTCCTGAAGAACTAGGGGTGACACCAACTGAAGCTAAACCTGGCCTGCCTCTGGGAGAAGCCTTGGAAACAGAAGGAGAGGGCCTAACCACCCTAGGAAGGGAGGGAGTATAGTAACCTGAGAAGCCCCTTCAGCCTGACCTGCCTCCTGAGAGGCCACATCCTGCAATAACAAAGTCTCTCCCTGGGAACCCAAAGAAACCTCCGGTGGAACCACCGGCTCCACCGACACCTCTAAAGAACCGGCGTCTGGTACAGACGGTTCTTCTAGCCTAGGCTTAACTGCTTTGTCCTTGCGCTTCTTCGAAGAAGCGGGCGCCGGAGCATCCGACGGCATTTTATAATTGCACCGCTTCCCAAAGACTAACCTGGCACAATCCAACCTTCTCTTTATAGTGCGTTTATTGAATCTAGCACAAGAGCGACACCCAACAACGTCGTGCTCAGGCCCTAAACAAGGAATACACAAAGTATGATAATCTCTATGCGGTATCTGTTTCCCACAAGAAATGCAATTATTCACTTTTTTTGACATCCGGTAAATCACTGAGGCAAGAAAAAACTAAAATATTCCCCAACGGGGTACTTAGCCAACTTTGAACTCGGTCTGAAACTTCGAAATCGAAAAATCTCAGAACGCCAACCGGCACTTGCAATGCTGCTTCTGCATCGGACCATGCGGCAAAAAAGACTGAGGATATGACGTGGGTCATGCGCATTTGTACCCTGACGTCCTGATGTCAGTCAAATGCGCCTTGACCGACGTCAGCCTTATACTTTGATATTCGGGCCGACCGAGGACAGCGGACTACCCAAGTGTAAGGACTGCAGCAATGTGAGATGAAGAACATCAATACTACTGTAATTTACAGACAGTAAATCAAAATAACCCTCAGAAGTTTTGGGCAGGTTTAAGTAATCTACTACATCCTGGACAAACTTCAACCCCAATCCCTGCTGCTACTATTGATAAAACCCCTGAAGATGTTGCTGATAGTTTTAACCAATTCTTTACTGAGACAATTCAAGCCCTAGCTAGCCAAATACCTCCTAGCTCCCCTGGTCCTGAAAGTAGCACCCCTAGAAACCTACTCACATTCAGCTTCCAACCAGTCACCACTTCACTTATCCGTACCTTGATCAAAAAATTAAAACCCACTACACTTTCTGCTGATCAACTCCCTGCCGAGTACCTACAAAAATCAGCTGATGCTATTGCTTACCCCATCTCAATACTAGTCAATCGAACCACAGTAGAAGCTAAAATTCCCACCATCTAGAAAATATCCTATGTAATCCCACTTCACAAAGGAGGCAGCTCTACTAAATTCTCCATTTATAGGCCAATAGCTATACTCTCTCCACTTGCAAAGATTATGGAAAAATGTATTCATAGACAACTCATGCACCACCTAATCCAGAATCACCTTAAGGCAGACACTCAGCATGGCTTCCATCCTCGTCACAGCACTACTTCAGCCCACCTAGCCTTTACCAACACCATAAACCATAATCGCAACAATAATTATATATCCTCAGCCCTCTTCTTGGATCTTTCCAAGGCATTCAATATGGTTGATCACCAACTTTTAATCCACACCCTGCAAACATTCTGTCTAGATACTAGAGCCCTTCAATGGTTTCAGTCCTACCTGAATGGTCGACCGCAGGCTGTCCTCTGGCAGAACAAACTCTCTAACCTTCTACCTAACACCCTTGGAGTACCACAAGGCTCTATACTAGGGCCCTTGCTGTTCTCCATCTTCATTAACGACCTTTATACTGTCATCCCAAAAGTCAGCTGTATCCAATATGCTGACGACTCTACTCTGATTTGCTCAGCCACATCTCCAGTAGAGTTATGGTCAGCAACCCAGACCACCTTTAATACAATAGAAAACTGGCTTTCTGGATGTCATCTGATCCTAAATCCCAAAAAATCTAAAATGCTGTTATTTTCACCTTTACCATAAATTCAAATGATGGCACAATAATGTCCCCTGACCCCTCTACAAAATTATTAGGTGTCATCATAGACTATAATCTAAAATTCAACCTACATGTTAAACTATCAAAACCATCAATAAAAAATTAGCGTCACTTTACAGAATAAAAGCCTTCCTAACCCCTCCAGCTAAAATTGCCATAGCTCGCTCTCACCTTCTTTCAACCCTTCTGTATGCATCCCCTCTACTCTCGAATTTAAACAAGACTGTCCTTAAGAAACTCTCAATTTGCTACAACCACATTGCCAGGTTTGCCACTGGGCTGCCTTTTAGGACACATCATTGCATCAATCTAAATCAGCTTGGGTGGCTTGAACTACCAGCCTAATCCAGTATAACCAACTGATTATGGCCTATAAAATCCTCTATAATCCGGACAATACTCCTGCACTTAAAAATATTATCACCCCCTATAACAATCCGAGACCGCTTTGATCCTCTAACAAACTACTAATTCAGACTAGCAAAATTAATAACACAGCCAGTGATTCTCTCTTTGCAAACTCTGTAAGTAGATCCTGAAACTCTCTTCCAGCTTATATTACCTTACTTTCCACCTTAGGTCAATTTAAAACTAGACTCAAACAACATTTGTCACTTAACTGGCTATGTCAATGTATCAATCTTGGCTAACTCTCTCTAGAATGTGTAAAAATCTGTTAACCAGTTTACTGTGTAATTTAATTTAATCCTGACTTGCGCTCAGGATGAACTCTAACCTGTGGATCTTGTTTAACTTGCTTACTTATGTAATCTCTGTAAATTGTCTGTTTGTAATATGTAATGCTAGTATTATGTAATGCTGTATCTGCTTACCCTTGGAGCTTTTCTCCCCGGGCCTCTGCTGAAAATGGGCATGCATCCAGTCGGACAATCCCGGTCAACAAATGTAAAATAAAATAAATAAATATATAAAATAAATATTTTTAACAATTTAAAGTCTGATGAAGCATTCTTCATGAATGCAAAAGTGCTTACTTTGTTTTATATAAAAGCTTTTGATTTTATTATCGTCCGTAGGGTCTGTTTAGAGGAGTTCTTGCCATTTTTTAGTTTTTGTATTTATACTCCTCTGGCTCACTACTCAGGATGTGGGTTTGTTTTGTGTTACTGTTTACACCTTATAAAATCAGTCAGACTTCTTGGGGGCTGAAGGTTGAAAATCAGGAAACAAACCAGCAGCTGTAAACATATGCAGTATGGCAGACAGAACAGGGGGAATAGCAGAAGGTTTTTCCATTTGTAACAGCTCATAATACCTCTTTTGGATGACAGACTCTTGTCTAGGAGTACTGTCTGGTTAAATGAATTGCTTAAACTCTCACAGCAGACAAATGAAGGATAAGGGAATTAAATCCTGGACATTTAATTAGTCTTTGAAGGGTCTCAGTAGACCATAAGCATGTATCCTCCACAAAGTCAAAGGCTTTCCAGAAGTTTAAGAATACTGTACACTGACCTAAGATTTAACTTCTGTGTTAGCATTGTCACTTCACAGCAAGAGGTTCTCCGGTTCAATCCTCAGCTGTGGTGCCTTCTGTGTGGAGTCTGCAGGTCTTCCCTGTGGTCACGTGGGTTTCCTCCTGGAGTTCCAGTTTCCTCCCACATCCCAAAGACATGCTGTAGGTGGATTGGACACTCTAAATTGGCCCTAGCTGTGAATGCGTGCATGTGTGTGCCTTCTGTGGAAAGTTGGGCACCGGGCTGGCAACTAGACACCATAAAAACTCTGCTGCCAATCATGAGTGGACAGGTAATCCACTGTGGCGACCCCTAACAGGGAAAAGCTGAAAGAAGAAGAGGTTATCTGTTTGTTGCATAGATAATTCCAGCAGGCTCTCCAGGTGTGTTATTTTCCAGGGTACATCTAGGGTCACAAGAAGGTAGGAGTTGGGAATTAAACACGTGTCTATCTTAGTCACCGTATGACACTATTTCATAATATTGCTGACATTCAAAACAATCGCAAGGCCCCCTTAAACCTCACTTATATTCTCCATAAGACCTACAAATACATGGCATAAAAAGGCACTCTTGAAAATCATGCACTCACTGAATTATACCTATTAATTACCAGATTTCCTTGGCACAAAACCTTTTAAAGCAACCAGCAGTATAACTCAGAATATGTTGCTTTTTATAAGGCCAGCCCCCAAGCAGGGTATGCAGTATAGCCCATTCTTCTGTCAGATGTCAATAGCTAGTTTTGCCAGGAATTTTTTTCTTAAACTATTATATCAACAACCTCCCTTGTTATTTATTATTTATATTTGTTTACTGGGGCAGTGAAACTGATGTTTATGATCATTACAAGTGCTAATCAGTTAATTCCATGTCAGTATATTTAGCACAGAAACAGAGAACTCTGACTTTACCTGCACAACTGTGATAAATACATGCAATCTGCAGAATGTCACAAAAAAGCACCACAAGTTAAGACATTTCATTAGCAATCAAATATGTATGTTTGGTTATCTTGAAGTGTAAAATCCAACATTTTTGTGCTTGGTCAGGCTTTGCTCAATGCATTACAAGACTTGTGACAGTTTAATTGTTTGCATATAGATATTTGTTATGTGGATGAGTAGGCTGGTTGCTTGACACTTTCAAGGAGGACCCATGCCTAAGGCATACAACATAGTAATACAGGTGATGATGACTTTACGGGTTAGTAATAAAGTTTATGATAACATTAACTAGTCTTATCTCTTACTGCCTGATAAGTAGTGTTTTGCAATAGGATATGTTGGGAAAGCATGGAGAAAGACAAAACTACTTAGACAAACTGAAAGAACTTTATAAGTAATACCAGAATGATCCGACTCCATGAGCTGTGTAAGATTAGTACCAGAGTGTTAGCATAGACACATAACATGAATATTTAGATCCATACAAAGAGCTCATATAATCACAAATCAAAACCAAGCTCAAACAGATGCAACTGACAACATGACAAAATCTAAAAGTTCAAGAACTAAAAACAAATGCCCTAGTGCATATTATAGAGGACTGCACCAGTGGGTTATTTAATGATGGACAGAAACTGCATACACACCATCTCAGCCCTAATGAGCCTAAGAAGATCTGCTTTTTGTCAGCAATGTTCTGTGCTAGGGATATAAATCATTAGCCTTCAACGTGGAAAGAGGAAGGTGAAGAAAGGCATGTGGAATGGGAGAGTGAGATGTTCAAGCTGTGCATAGACTTGTGGGGGGATCCATGCTGTTCAGCAAACAGGAGGCTAGGGAGGATAGAATGGGAAATACAGGAATTCATGAGGGTGATGTGGGAGATGACAAAGGGATATGCGAGAATCAGGAAAGGAGGGACATGGTAAATCTGTAAGATCAGGCACAGGTGACATGTGGCAGAAGTGGCTACTGCTGGAGGAAGTCCTTGGTTTGTATGTAAAAAGGTACATAGGTAAATATTATAGCAATAACCCACGCCTGGGTGTGGGTAATGCTGGATTTACCCACGGTTGGCATGGTTTGGTCACGAGGGCGAAGCCCGAGGGACCAGACAAAGCCAACTGTGGGTAAATCCAGCATTGCCCACACCCAGGCATGGGTTATTGTTATTATACAATGACATTATTTAAGAAAAGAAATAATTAATTTTCTTAAATAATGGCATTGTATAATGCCCCCTTGCTGCCCTTCCACAGCTGTCTGGTATTCCGCGGCAGTTCTGATGTACTATGCATGCGTATGCCTATGCAGTACATCAGAGCTGTGGGCAAAAGCAATGGAGAAAGCAAGATCTCCGTTGCTTTTTACTGTTTTGCTATGTTAAATGGGTTTAACATAGCGAGACAGTTTTAAAATAAGCAACGGAGAATCTCCGTTGCTTATTTTAAAGCTGTCTCGCTATGTTAAACCCATTTAACATAGCGAGACAGTTTTGAAAAAAGTAACCGAGAAAGCAAGAACTCCATTGGTTTTTACAAACTGTTTTGCTAGGTTAAATGGGTTTAACATAGCGAGACAGCTTTAAAATAAGCAACGGAGATCTCCGTTGCTTATTTTAAAGCTGTCTCGCTATGTTAAACCCATTTAACATAGCGAGGCAGGTTTTAAAAAAAAAAGCAATGGAGAAAGCAAGATCTCTGTTGCTTTTTACACACTGTGTCGCTATGTTAAAGGTGTTTAACATAGCGAGACAGCTTTAAAAAAAGCAACGGAGATCTCCGTTGCTTTTTTTAAACCTGTCTCGCTATGTTAAACTCCTTTAACATAGCGAGACAGTGTTTTAAAAAAAGACTTATACTAATGGAAAAAGTCCGGGTGACCGGACCTTTTTCCATTAGTATAAGTCAATTTACAATGTGCACGCTGACCAATCAGCGTGCATGTTTTGGAATATTAATGGGGGGTCATGGTATAATAGGCAATCAGTTTGCAGACTATTACGAACCTAGCCAGTGACCACAGGCTGGAATCAAACCTTGTGAGGTCTGTGAGGAAAAGACCTCAAATATTATGCTACTTCTTCCCCAAAAGGAGTGTGTGCAATGGGAATGTGCAGGAACAAAAGATGGAGAGTAAGGAGCTAACTGGTCATGGCATGAGAGAGATAAGATAGAGAACAGAAAGATCCATATGGGGAAGTGTAGGCAAAAGGACAGAGTAGGAAAGAGTATAATAGTACACAGGAAATGAGGTCAGCCTCAAACATAGGACACCAATCCAAGTCCAGCTGAGGTAAAAGAGCATAGGAGCACCCAAGCAATGTGAAAAAGCCATAAATGCAGAAAGTAAGGGTTGGAGGATATCAGAAGAGAGAACATAAATAGCTGGGTCTTCAGCTAGCCAGAAAAAGACAAGAAAGGATGCAGAAAGCTATGAGGGAAGAACATCCAACAGTGGAAGACAGTAGGATAGGTAGAACCAAGGGGATAGCATCAGAGGTGAGGACAACTTACTGATAATCAGTGGTTCAGCTGCAAAGAGGATCAAGGCTTGACCTAACCAAGGCGTTTGACACAATACCCCACTCGGGCCTTTTTGACAAACTCAAGAGGTCAGGTACAAACCCATATGTCACCAGGTGGATAGCTAACTGGCTCACAGACAGGACCCAGGAAGTTAAAATTGGGGAGTCATTTCTACAAAGAGGCCAGTCATAAGTGCAGTCCCTCATGGATCAGTCCTTGGACCGTTCCTTTTTGGCATTTACTTCTCAGAAGTCAAGGCCAATGTCAGTGGTCTCTGGCTGACTAAATTTGCAGATGATTGCAAATTCTGAGCTGTCATTGGCTCACACACTGACACAAATGTTCTCCAAGAGGGGCTGACACAGACAAACAACTGGCGTCAGAGTCATGGACTACACTAAATGCCAAGAAATGCATAACAGTATCCTTTGGGAAGTCATTCATCCCTGGTAACTATCATATTGACAACACACCCCTTAGAGTTGACCCAGTAGTCAGGGACTTAGGGACACACATAGATAGTAATCTAGCCTTTGATCATCACATGTCTACATTGGTGAGGAAATCAGTCTATGTTGCACAATTTATAAACAAAGGTAATGCATCTAAGTCCAAGAACGTCATTGTTCCACTATATTTGGCATTCATCATTGAGTACAATGCCTCCTTTGGTATTTACCTAACCAGGCATATCCAACAATTGGAACATCCACAGAGGATCCTCAATAAAAGAATACAGGGTGAAAGTAAAATGTCCAATGTAGACTGTCTCAGGAACCTATCCCTGTATTCTGTCTCCTACAGGCTTTTGAGGTGAGATCTATGCCTGTCATACAGGGCATTGTCCAATCCCACTCTGAAGGGCCTCCTGCATAGCCACAAAACAAACAGCACCAGATTTACCCGTTCTAAAGACTTAAACCTTGCCTGTGATATAAATAGGACCTTCTAGAGACAGAGGTATTTATCCCACAGACTACCCCATCTATGGAACAGGCTCCCCATCCATGTAAGCAGAGTTCCTCCCTAACCCAATTCAAGTGAAACTCAAACAATTGGATGGGAAACCGGAAATTCATTCCTGGTTTGGCACCTATGTCTCTAATGGACACAGGTAACCTGTAAATGGTTCATCTCCCAGGCCCATGCTTACACTTATGAAGGGTATCAGAACTTGTCAGAGATTTGGAATGCATGGTTAGGCTTAAAAAGGCCCTTGTGATCATTAACCTAGTAAACACCTATGAATCTATGAATCAGAATCATGTGTCTGAGTGACAGGGCAGGGCTGACAATGAAGAGGTCAGTAGATGGGCGTAAACGTAGAATCGTTGAGACTGATGATATGGATATATGGACAGTGGAAGTAGTAGTAAGGAGGGAAAATGACATGATCCAAGGAAGCTAGGAGCTTAGTGCATGGTGTTTTTTTTCTGCTAGGTCCTAGATGTGCCTGCATCCTGCATACCAAGAAAGCTAAGAACCTGGCATTACATTGCAAAGCTGCAGCAGAAGATAGAACAGTATGTGGGCAGCTGGGCCCAGCATGGACTAAACAGGAAATTTATGCTGTTAGGATATCAGCCTGAGAACTGTGTGCTGATACTACAGCCACCTAAGTAAGAGATAGGCAGTGTTGTTAAAAGAGAAGTTTCAAAGGTATGTGGACACCATTATGCCTTTAAACAAAGCTGGAGACTGGACAGACAAAGGAACAAGGAAGTACCTGAAGAAGAACAAGTATTATGAGAATGGAACTGGTAAAGAGAAAGGAATGGGAACATATCTGAAGGCGAGCAAGTAATATGAGGGTAGAGATTCGAAACAGGAATTTGAAGGAGAAAGTGCAGTTGTATAAAATCTTGCTATAACTGTACATGTCCATCTTTTCACTATTTGTGTATTCCTAACAGAAGCAATTTCCTGCCAAGGATAGCCCAATGTATGGCCATTACACCAAAGCACTGATTAGTTGGGAGCATTGTATCTCAGATGTATGCCCCCACATAAGCATAGGGCATAAAGGTGACATACCTATGCTCTCAATCTAGAGCTGAAGCACCCCAGAACAGCCAGGACCTCAGAGAAATGAAGATCATCATCAGCCCCCTTTTTCCTATTTTTTCTACATGGGGTCGGGGTTTCATGTTAACTGTTGCCAACTCTCTCAATTCAGTGCCACACTCCTTCCTTCTTTAACACTTATGCCTGACTGTCAAAGATCTTCTTTCACACAATCCATCCTCCTCTTTGCTGGACGTCCTCGCTTCCTCTTACCTTCTTCCTGTTTGTCCCAAATCTTTCTCACCAGACTGTCTTCTGCTTTTCTGCAGGTGTCCAAACCACTGTAATCTGTTTTCTTTGATCTTTTCTGCAATTGGAGCTACTTTGGCTTCTGCTCTTATGTCATTTGTCATCATGGAGAATATGTACATCCAGAAATAGGAAGGCAAAGGGGAGAAGGGCCTCTGGGCCAGAAAGAAAATACCACCCATGGTAAATTAGGAAAAGAAAAAGGGTTTAGATGGGAGGGAATGTATGCAAGAGTAAAAAGAAGGACATCTACTGTTATGGTAACATTTTACACAACTGTACTATGTCCTTCCAAATTACTGTTGCAGTATTCATTTCCTCTGGGAGAGTACAAAAGCTACTGTGAAGGTTAGGGAGAGAAACACAAAGAGGAGTCCTCCATAACCAATGCAGGATAGCCTTTGCAAAACCTGTCCTGGCCCTAGAAATGACATGCAATTTGCAATGCTTAGTGAATTTGTGAATGGAAGCTCAAGTAGCCGCTTCAGGGATGGAGTTGGTGTCCAAACCCTTGAAGAAAGCCCCCAAGGAAGCCACTGCTCTGGAAAAATGAGCCCCAACAGAAACAGACATTCATCTGCCATGAAAAGTACAACAAAAAGAAATGGCCTTGAAAATCCAGGAGGAGATGATGTTCTTACAAACTGTCAAATCCAATGTTCTGGTACAAAAACAAACAGCTGATAAGATTTACGAAAGGCCTTTGTTTTGTCTGAATATATCTGAGTTGTCTATGCAAGTCCAGAGTATGAAGAACCTTCTCACTAGCAGACTGCAGAGAAGAGAAAAAGCAGGGAAGCTGGAAAGACTGATTAAGGGACAGCTTATTAACCACCTTGGACATAAAAGAAGGATTCAGACAAAAAGACATCCTGCCTCTATGAAAAAACAAAATGGAGGGACTGCCATCAGGGCCTTGAGTTCAGATAAAATATTTAATGGCATTTATTTAAACTGTATTTGCCTTAATATTGCTATACACTCAAGTGTGCTAGCTTGCACTGCATTGAAAGTGTTTTTACTGCTGTTTTAGCTGCTTTTCTATAAAAACAAACAAAAAGTTCTAAGCTTATTTCCCGCCTTTCCTGTAACTAGTCTAGTCCAGATACAGATTTTGCTGCATCCAGGACTGCTTGTAAGTTTCTGAGTTCCCCAGACCCTTCTGTGTTGGAGGGAAGCCTTCTAGCTTATCAGTGGGTGTGGTAAGCACCAGGTAGCCTATCTACCACAAGAGGAGTGATTTATGGCCCAGAAATTGTAATTTCTATCCCTTTCAACTTTCTGGTTTAAAAGCCCGTCTGCACTTGTTTAAGCGGCGCTTAGCTGAGATAAACTATTACCAGTGCCAGAAAGTCTCCTCTTCAGTTTTTCCCTTAGAACGTCCTTGTTCTCTTACTTCTTGCACTTCAACTAGCTTAATCAATTTGCACTTCAACAGGCTTTTATAGCATTTATCGCAGCACACTTTGGTGCTATCAGCACTAGCTGTTCCTATGCAGTAATACCACCAGTACTTATTAGTCGGGCAGCACGATGCCAGGGCACTTCTATAGGCTAGGCCTGTAAAGGTTCCAGAGCCATTAGCCTAGTACACACCTATGATCCTATGAACCACCCCTCCTGGTATGACTGTAGGGCAATTTCCTGTGTTTTCTCCTGCTAACCTGGTGCACTTGGGCATTTTGAAACAGTGTGGCAACTGACTCATGTACACAGACAACCCTCTCCTCTTACCTCCAACACTCATACATGTAAGAGATGCACTTATATCACCAAACTAGAAGTTGTGCACTCTCCAGCCAAGACCACACTAGCTGGTCAAGAGAAGGTTAACACTTGCAACAAACTACATGGAACACACAGTCCTGCTAAACATCAACCATCACAACCAACACAAAGAAACACAAACCATACAACTCACCTTCATGGAGGCTCTCAATAAAAATGTATCCAAACAACAAAGAACCCGAGACAGAAATGCAATCAACCACCACAACATAACACCAACCACAGAACATATATTCACCAAAAGAGTGTGCCCCTCAACCTAAGTCCTTAAGGCAAAACACTCTGCCCAATGTACTAATCATAGGAGGCTCAACTGTGAGGCACATTGATGTCCCACTCACTAGGTTGAACATGGAGAAGGTGACAGTCAGGGGCCTATCAGGTGCCAGGATCCACCATATAATACATGCACTCAGGTCAATCCACAACAAGTACAAATATGACTCAGTCATTGTCCATGTGGGTGTGAATGACCTGAGATGCATCTCCCTGGACTACATGAAAAGAGATGTGATGGAACTCTTGGATCATGTGCTCCAGGCAAGTATGACCTTATCCCTGAGCAGTATTCTACCATCACCCAGAATGATACCATAGTACAAGCAGAAAATAATTGACTTCAACAACTGGCTAAGTTTCTGGTGTCATTCTAAGGGGATCCAGTGTCTGTCTGCCTGGAACAACATGATAGACAGACCTGTATGCTCTGCCAGAGTCAGCCTGCAACTGTCACCCCTGGGATTCCGGCTACTGACTAAGGATCTTGCCACCCCCATAGTGCCTTTTTAGGCAGTGTTCCAAAGACCAAACTTCCACCGTAACAGCTACAAACAAATGCAATCTGAGGGTCATGCTGCTCAATGCTGCTCAATGCTAGAAGTCCAAATCTCAAGATGCACTCGCTCAAAGCTTTCTTCAAAATGGAGAATCTCAACATTTGTACTGTAATAGAGACCTGGTTTAAAGAGGCAGAAAGCACCCATGACCTCCCAGGCTACAACTCATTCCATACCTTCTGGCCCAGAATACAGCTGGAAGCTCTAAAGGTGGTGGTGTCTCCATATTCATAAAGGATATGCACACGTTGAGCCTGATAGCCCAGCATAATGCATCCAAGATACTCCAGGTATAACTAACACTGGGTAAGATGGCGGTACAAGTCATGCTACAGAACCCCAACCATGTTCTTAGACTCTCACTCTTTGTTCCTAAGCACCCTGGAATCTATCAAGGTCTAGCCCAATACTCTCATACTGGGTGACTTCATCTGCCCTTCCATCAACTGGTAAAACTATTCATAGGTTCATAGGTTGATACTAGGCTATCTGCCCTAGGGCATTTATAAGCCTAGCCAGAGTGTGTTTGGCTTTCGCCACCCTTTTAGATTAGTTGACTGTGCCTCTGTATAGTAGGTCACAGAAGGTAGCCCTTTTAAGGTTAGTTTACTGTACCTCTGTCAAGCAGGGACACGGAAGAGATCCCAGGGGTAAACTTACGATCTCCCATCCACTCGTCAAGATTTCTCTTGAAGAGGGTCAGTGAGTGGCTCTGCCTAACATGGATTGTGATTTTGTTCCAGAGTGAGGGGAGCCTCTGGGATATGAATCTGTCCCTCCAGCATGTCCTATTTATTTCTGTGCTGAGGTTCAAGTCCCTGGAGCGTGCATCTCTAAGGGATTTGGATTTCCCTAGGTGAAGCATGTCCATTAATTATACGTCAGACACAGATCGCCTCTGAATAGGCAGTACGCAACTGAGTAGAGTTGGGGTTTCTTTAGCCAAGCCGCATAGGGCATCTGTTTGAGCCCCTTGATCCTCTTGGTGAGGTACTTTTGGGGTCTTTCCAGTTGCTGCAAGTGTCGGGTAAGGTACATCCAAAATGGGGCATTGTATTCAATTATGGGCCTGATAAGTGATGAGTAGAGGGGCACAATGACCTCTCGATCTAGATGTGAATCCTTTCATGATATGGTGGGCTATATAGAAGGTCTTTCGAATCACTTTGGCAACGTGATTGTCAAAAGAGAGATTGCTATCTACTTGGGTCCCCAAGTCCCTAATTACTTCTTCCATACTTAATTGATTACCACCTATGTGATAATTTGTGGGCACTTTGTTTTTCCCAAAGGGGATGACTATGCACTTTTTGGCATTTAGCTTTAGGCCATGGCTCTGGCACCAGTTATCCATCTCTGTGAGACCCTTTTGGAGGATGCTTGTGTCAGCCAGAGAGTCGATTACGGCACCCAGTTTGCAGTCATCTGCGAACTTGGTCAGCCATAGTCCACCCGTGTTAGCCTGTACCTCTGAGAAATATATACCAAACAAGAGAGGTCCCAGGACTGAGCCTTGTGGGTTGCCACTTGTAACTGGTTTAGAGTCTGACATGGCACCTGCAATTCTGACCATGTGGGTTCTATCCCTGAGCCAGTCTGCAACCCATCTTGTGACATAGGGTTTGATATTTAAGCTGGTGAGCTTATTTATGATGCCCGAGTGGGGTATTGTGTCGAAGGCTTTTGCGAGGTCCAGGTAGGCTGTGTGGACTACCTTCCCTTCATCTATAGCTTTGGTAACTGTTTCAAAGAAGTCGACCAGGTTCAAGAGGCAAGATCTGCCCTTAACAAAGCTGAACTGGGTAGGATCCAGTGTCTGGAGGTTCCCAATATCTTTGTTTATGATTTCCATGATGATACGCTCTATAGCTTTGCAGACCAGACTCGTCAGGCTTATAGGGCGATAGTTTCTGGGGTCTGTTGTGGCACCACCTTTGTGGAGTGGGACCACTGTTGCTGTACGCCATTCCTTGGGTACATATCCTGTAGTAAGGCTGAGATTGAACAGTAACTTTATATGAGGGTTTAGTTCTTCTTTGAGCTCATGTAAGACGCAGCCCGGGACACCGTCTGGTCCCATTGATGCTGTGTTTTTTGCTTTGGAGAGGGCAGCTCTTACCTGTGCATCTGTGATCTCAGGAAGGCTACATTCTGTTGGGATAGACATTTGCTCTTTTGGGGGGGAATGGGGGGGGAGATGTTTGCACTGAACCTTTCTGCCATGATGTTATCAATGTCTGAGGGTTCAGTGTATTTTTTGTCATTTTGCACTAACTCAGAGCATATCTGGGAGTTGCCTCCCAGGTTTCTGACATAACTAAAGAAGGCCTTGTGATTATCTTTAGTGTCTTATGCAATTTTTCTTTCGAAGCTGGCCTTAAATGATTTTATGAGGGATCGTAGTTTCTTGCTAGTACTGATCAGAGACGCCTTCCCTTTTTGGGATTTTGCTCTATCATGTAGTAGCTTTCTCCTTCTGTTGTATAGCTTATTTATAGCCGGGGTCCACCAGACAGGTCTCCTGCCTTTGGAGGAGTGAGTCTTGGTTTTATTTGGGATAGCATGCTCCATGCATTCCTGTAGGTGTCCACAGAATGCTTTTGTAAAGGATTCTGCATTTTGGGCCGTATTTTCCACTGGCCCGGGGGCTTTGAAGGATTCCACCTCAGTTTTGAGAAGTGTGAAGTTTGCTTTTGAGAAGTTCTTCACCGTGGTTTCCTTGGCTAGAGGTGGGGATGGAATATGGATGTCCAGTGAGATTAGTTTATGGTCTGATCTTACCAATGAGGGGTATACCTCTGGTGTGGAATATAGAGACCCCATGTTGGTGATGACCAGATCCAATATGTTTTCCCCTCTTGTGGGAGTGGTGACCAGTTGTTCCATAGCATTTGAGTTTATAAATTCTAGGAACCATTGGGCGAGGGTTTTTGGGCTTGAGTAGTTTTCCCAATCAATGTTTGGGTAGCTGAAGTCACCCAATATAATGGTGTTTGGAGAGACAGTACAGTTTTGTACCTACCATAAATGTAGATGTTCGAGTGTTCACACTGCTGCAGTCATTACACTTGGGTTATCCTGCCGTCAGGCGGTCCCGCAGTCAGCCAGAGTTCCAACGTCTTGGTCCGGCGTCGGTTGCTGTCGCTTCTTCCCTGACGTCAGTGCACCAGGGGTATATAAGATGCATCCAACGCCATTTTCTTCAGTTTTTCTTGCCTCAGATGTCAGGTGCCCCCAAGTAGGTAGGCAATACATATTGCTAATAAAAAATATACATATAAAATAAAAACAATACCTTCAGTTACAAGCAAATACACCACAACGGTTGTATAGGATAGAAAGGTATAGATAAGTCCAGCTAGTTCAGAGGGGATGGAGGGGGGGTAACCTGGACTGCAGCAGTGTGAACACTCAAACATCTACATTTATGGTAGGTACAAAACTGTACTATGTTCATCATGTTACACTGCTGCAGTCATTACACTTGGGTAGAATCCCAAAGCTAAGGTTGGGTGGCTGGTCTATAGAGAGTTAGGATTGGCTATGAGGCCCTGCAGAACTGCAGTGGCAAATCCTGCTCTGGATTTAGAGTAAAGCGGCAGGTGGTAATGCTTGGTAAAGGTGTGCACTGAACTCTAAGTTGCAGCCTCCAAAATTTCCTTGGTATGTACTCCTCTGAGAAAGGCTGTTGAAATGGCTGTTGCCCTGGTGGAATGTGGCCTAATGTTATTAGGGACTGATTTTCCATGCTGTGTGTAGCAGAGTAACAAATACAGTGTCCTATCCATTTGGATAAAGTCTGCTTTGAGATAGCTTGCCCTGTAATCCTGCAGCATATGCTACAAACAGTTGCTCAGTTTTCCTGAAAGCTTTTGTTTGGTCCAAGTAGAAGCATAGCTGCCTGTGTATGTCCAAAGAGTGCAGAAGTTTCTCCCCTTTATTCTGGGGGTTTGGATAAAAAGTTGGCAAATGGATAGTTTGGTTAAGAGCCACACTAGATACCACCTTTGGCATAAAGGTAGGGTTTGTCCTTAAAGAAACCCTGTCCTGATGGAAAATTATAAAAGGTTCCACTGCCATTAATGCCTGTAGCTCTGAGACTCTTCGTTCTGAAGTTACTGCCAGGAGCAAAGCTGTTTTCCATGATAAAAATTTTAGATCGGCTGTATTGGCTAGCTCAAAAGGTGGCAGGGTCAATTTTGGGTACCAGTGCTGGCGTGGCCAGTGTGGAGCAATCAGGATCATCTGTGTTTTTTCTTGTCTGGCTTTTAGGAGTACCTTTGAAAGGAGAGGCAGTGGTGGGAAGGCATAAACTTTTAGGCTTTTCCAACTGAACGAGAGAATTTTTCTAGTTGGCAATTCAGTGGGGAGGCAAAAAGATCTATGTCTGGGCATCCCCATTTTTGTGTTACCATGCTGAAGATTTGTGGATTCAATTTCCATTCATGAGGGTCCATGATATTTCTGCTTAGATCGTCTGCCAGAGTATTTTTCTTTCCTGGCAGGAATTGTGCTTGCAGATGAACTTGATACGTTAGAGCTGTGTTCCACAAGGTCATGGCTTGCTGCATAGGGGATAAGAATGAGTGCCCCCTTGCTTGTTTGAAGGGATAGATTCTTCAGCATCAGAGTCCTCATAGGGGGGTAGAGAGTATCCCTGGTCTGAAGAGGAACCAGAGGAAATGGAAACCTGATCAGAGAAATCATAGTCTGTATCCTGCCTAGGCCTTTTCTCAGGAGGGGGATGGGAACCCCTGATTAGAGTAATGAGGTCTTCGGCCATTTTAAGCATTTGTTTCTTAGGCATGGAGGACTGTCCAGGAGTATCCTGTACTTGCTTCTTTGTCTTTAATGGTACTTTTGTCTTAGCTGTTGCTTTAATGGTAAGTTGTGAAGGTCTGAAAACACCCTCAGAAGCCGATGCCTGCTCAGCGGCTCCAGACCCATCTGAGGGATTAGTTTCCATAGGCCCAATACCTTGAGTTTCCAGAGGCCTAGTTGTCTCCACATGGGAGTCGGAGGCGGCCTTGTGGCTCTGAGGTAGCGGGTGTCAGAGGCTGCGAAAGTGCCTCACTGAGAACCGGCGAACCGGCGACTGGCCTAGAAGAGGTTTCATCGTCAGTTTTGGACCTCAGATGCCTGTCTTTACCCTTGTCTTTGTGTTTTTTCGGAATTGCGGTCGTCGGTTGATCCGACGGCATAGTACAATTGAACCTTCAGCCAAAGTAGTGCAAAGCAAAATCAAAACGTCTTTTTATAGTGCGTTTGTTAAATCTAGCACAAAACCGACAACTAGTGACGATGTGATCAGGGCCTAAGCATGGAATACAGTAAGAGTGGAAGTCCTTATGAGGTATTTGCTTCCCACAAGAAATACAATTATTAACTTTTTTTGACATCGGTCTGAGGCAAGAAAAAAGTTTCCCCAACAGGGTACTTAGCTTTATTGAAGACTTGGGATCTGAAATTCGACTTCGAAAATCTCAGGAGTCGGCCAACCGGCACTTGCAAACTGCTTCTGCTTCAGGCACCGCCTGGCAAGAAAGACTGAAGGAAATGGCGTCGGATGCATCTTATATACCCCTGGCGCACTGACGTCAGGGAAGAAGCAACAGCAACCAACGCCGGACTAAGACTTTGGAACTCTGACCGACTGCGGGACTGCCTGACGGCAGGATAACCCAAGTGTAATGACTGCAGCAGTGTAACACGATGAACATCTTCATATTCTCCAGTGTTCTCAGGAAAGCCGAGTGAGGTTCCTGCATTTGGGAGGGTGGTCTGTAGCAGGCTACAAACTGAAAGTCAGTTTTGCCCACTGTTAGTTGCACATGGATGGTCTCCGATGCTTCGTGCAGTGCCACTAACCTGGAGGTGTGGATATCTTTGATAAATATGGATACTCCCCCTCCTTTTGTGGTTCGGTCCGAGTTTTGGGGCCGGAAAGCATGGTATGAAGTATAACCTGTTAGTGCTGGGGTGCTCTCAGGAGCCTTGAACCAGGTTTCTGTTACTGCACAGATATCAATACTCTCCACACTGAGGAGAGTCTCGAGTGCGTGCATCTTGAGGTTTAGACTTCTGGCGTTGAGCAGCATTACCCTTAGTTTTTTTTTCTTTGTGTTGTCTATGGAGGTGGGTTTGTCTTTTGAGCCTTGCCGAAAAAGGCACTATGGGGGAGGCAAGGGCCTTTGCCAGTATTCGAAAACCCAGGGGTGACAGGTGCAAGCCGTCCCTAGCGAAGCAACGTGGCTTGTTCAGCATGTCATCCCAGGCTGACAGACACTGGATCCCCTTTGAATGACACCAATACTTTAACCAATTGTTAAAATTGATCATTTTGTCTTTATACTGTGGCATCATTCTTGGTCAGGGTAAGATGCTACTCAAGGTCAGGGTCATACCGGCCTGGGCTACATGCTCAGAGAGCTCCTCTATGTCTTTTTTCATGTAGTCCAGGGAGGTACGTCTCAGGTCATTCACACCAGCATGGACAATGATGGAGTCATATTTGTGCTTGCTTTGGAGTGACCTGAGTGCTTGTGTTATGTGGCGGATCCTGGCACCCGACAGGCAGCTTACAGTGACCTTCTTCTTGTTCAGCCTGGTGAGTGGGACGGCTGGTGAGTGGGACGTCAGTGTGTCTGACAATAGAGTCACCTATTACAAGTGTATTAGGTGTGTTGTTTAGCCTTAAGGGCTGTGACTGTGTGGCACACTGACTTTGTGAACTATGTGATATGTGGGTACTGTTTCGTGGTAGGGGTTGCTTGGATGTCTGCTTTGGAGGTCTCTGCTGCTTAGGCAGATTTTTATTTAGAGCCTCCGAGTATGTTTTTGTGTATTTATGTGTTTGGTTTGTTGATGCGATAGGTCTATGTGAGACTGGATTTGTGGTATGTGTGGTTACCTTCTCCTCCTGACAGGCTGTGCCAGTACTGGGTTGAGAGAGCTTGGCCTCCAGTTTGGCTATATAGTTGCATCTCTCACATATATTTGAGCTTGTTGGGAGGAGGAGAGGGTGGTCTGTATACATAAGGCAGTTGTAACATTGCCTCAAGATTCCCAGATTCACCAGCTGGACTGGAGAGTAAACCCAAATTTGACCTTTAGACATGCCTGAATAATATAGGGAACTACTTATTGACTGATCAGAAAGAACCAATAGGAAGCAAGTGCTTAAAATGAGTATAAGAGGATGTAGTGCTTAAGTTCATTAGTGTTTACCTATGAGATTACTTGTACTAGCAAGTGCAGGGCTTTAGAATGAAAATAGAGTGCTTATTTTGAGATTTAGAGCAGTTCTAAGGGAAAAAGTGAAGAGCAGACTTTGTGGAGCCAGGAATAGTTTAAACCTGTTTAAGCGACGGTGAACCCACGTTGCTCTGTGCACAAGACCGCGCAAAAAGACAGTTGCAGGGTTTTAAGAGAGAGAGAGATCAAGGAGTTTGGAATTGATCCAAAATGGCCAATAAAACTACAGCTTCTAGGTAGTAGCCACTCCTACAGGGACAGGCAGGCTGCTCAGTGTTAACCACTGCCACTGGTGAACACAAAGACTTCCCTTTAGCCCAAGCAAGCACTGGCCTCCAAGAAACTTACAAACAGTTCAGAACAGCAAATCTGTAACTGAACTTTCTTAAATTTCAGAAAGTAGGAAAAAAGCAAGATTTTTTTTTTTTTTTTTTTTAGTTTAAAGGTAGCAGAGATACACAAGTAGCAAAACAGTCAGAACAGTGCAATAAATGACCCCACACTTGAGTGCTAGGCCAGAGTCAGGTAAAATGCAATTTTAAGAAAACTGATTTTAAATTAAGTGCAACACAGGAAATGCAGTAAACAGGCTCTAGATGTGTTCTAAATACAGTTTCTAATACAGATAACAAATTTAGCAAGCCAGAAAACCCCAAAAAGTAGGCGGCAAAGCAGTAATTTTAAACAAAAAATCAGAAGAAAATACTTAAAATCTCAAAAGTGGCTCCTTTCTTCTCTCAGCGTTTTCTCCCCTTGGTAGGTGCCTCAGCAACAACTATCAAGCCTGGAAAGATGCCAAAACCACGAGGCAGCAGGGTTTTAAGAGAGAGAGATCAAGGAGTTTGGAATTGACCCAAAATGGCCAATAAAACTACAGCTTCTAGGCAGTAACCACTCCTACAGGGACAGGCAGGCTGCTCAGTGTTAACCACTGCCACTGGTGAACACAGAAAGTTCCCCTTAGCCCAAGCAAGCACTGGCCTCCAAGAAACTTACAAACAGTTCAGAACAGTACCAATGTACTAGCCCAACGCTTCCTAGAATTCATTAATTCCAATGCCCTGGACCAACTCATTCTGACAACATCAGGTGGCACTATGCCAGGGCAATTTTTGAGCTAGGCTTGTAAAGGCTCCAGGGCCATTAGCCTAGTATACACCTATGAATCTATGAACCAGTAAAACCAGGTCACCAAATTTTAATAAAAAGAAAAAAACTATCTCTAGCACCTCAGCTTTCAAGAAGCCTTCCAGGAGTAAAATACAATGAAACCACTTCCTTTATATACATGAAAAAGCCCTTCCTATTCATCAACTATATAATTAAAACAATCAAACACTTAACTAACCTAAACAAAATATTTCCAGCAACACTCAGTATTCAGCCCACTAGGGGTCAGCGCGGAGTACTTCAAAATGAACAAAGCTTCTTTATAAAGCAGTTTTCTTTTTATATCACAGTTTCCTTGTTCAAATTCATTTTTTCTAAAACAGTTGCCTTCAAGCTTTCTGGGTTACTGTCATGGAAATCTTTAAAATGCAGGGCTAAAGGGCTCTCAAGTCTACAAGATTTAATCTCTCTAACATGCTCTTGTAGTCGAGACTTGAAAGTCCTTTTTAGTCTAACCCACATAAAATAAACCACAACCACATCTTATTACATAGACTAAGCACTCTGTTTGACAACAGTATTCCCAGTAGGTCTAAATAACACTCTATTAATCTTATCAAATGTATTAACTATATACCTGCAACTTATACATTTGGTACAAGGAAAAGTGCCCATGCTTACAATCTGATGTATTAAATTATTTCTAGGTTGTTCAAATTTACTGTGAACTACAATATCTTGAATACTGTACCCTCTCATAAGAAAACATAGGTGTTTTAGCTATTATCTTTTGCAAGTGTTTATATTTCAACAAAACATCCCAATAATATGGCATGATTTTTTTCTATTTAAGGACTTGATATTATAAGTAGTGAGTACAAAAACTCTGTTGTTGTTATTTTTACAATATTCATGGTTCACAGCATTCACACCTTTTACTACACTCTTATTATTAGTTCTAACGCTAATTCTTACAACAGCTTCTGCTACTATAGTTCTATCATACCCTCTGTCAAGGAACATATCTGCAGTAACCATTAATTCATTATTCATTACTTCTAAATTATTACATAAAAGAAAAGTACGTAAAAAGTCTCCATAAGGAAGTGCCTTAACAGTATGTGGAGGATGACAACTATTAGCTCTTTAAAATCAATTCACTAGATTACATTTTCTATTAATACTTGTCTCAATATGTCCATTTAACTTTCCTTGTAGTAAAATATCCAAAAAAAGCCACATTATTTCCATATTGTAAACCATCAAATTGTATGCCAAATCTGTTTTTATGCAAATTTCCTATAAAATGTGGCACTTGTTCCACTCCATCTTGACAAAGAAAAAGTAAATAATCAATAAATCTATAATATCTTATAGCAAACTTTCCAAAAAAATCACATTTATAAATATAATCAGACTCAAACATACCCATGAATAAGTTAGCATACATGGGGCAAATGGCGCCCCCATTGCCATACCTTGTATTTGATGATATAGAACCCCATCAAACTCAAAATAGTTGTAAGTTAAACTGAAATGAACTAATTATATAATATTAATTTGCAAGGGGCATATCTTCCAAGTACAATTTCAGTGCTCCCACACCAAACTCATGCATTATATTGGTATACAAACTCTTAACATCAGCAGTTACCCAATACATATCTTTGGTCCATTTGATATTGGATATTTTGTCAAGAAAATCAAACTAATATTTTATATATGAAGGCAACTGTATAACAACATTTAATAAATATTTATGAAGGCCAAGCCAACATTATGTAAAAAATACTTACATGCTGACACTATAGGTCTGCCTGGAGGATGATGCATGTTTTTGTGTATTTTAGGCAGACAATAAAATATGCCATACCAGAACCATCAATAAAAAAACATATTTTTTATGTCAGTTTCAGAAAAATACCCTAACTTTAAGCCTTTTATTTATTTATATATTTATTTATGTACTTATCTGTTTGACGTTTGTTTTCCAGGACAGTCCATTGGGCTACAAAGAGCCCATTTTCAATGGAGTCCTGGGGAGAAAAGCTCCAGAAAAATACAAACATATACTACAGAAAGTACAAATCTGTGGTATACATTTCAGTTAAAGATTACAATGTTAGAAAAGAACAAATCATAAACATTACAGTATAAGTAAAGAACAAATCATAAACATTACAGTGTAAGTAAAGAACAAATCATAAACATTACCGTGTAAGTAAAGAACAAATCATAAACATTACGGTGTAAGTAAAGAACAAATCAAAGACATTTTGAATTACAAAAATTGCACAGATTAAGTATGTAGAAAAAGAAAATAATTTTTTTTCCCCTGAATTCTGTTGAATTCTGTTTTATATGAATGGGGAAGTTTGCTCCAGATGAGTGGTATCCTCTGTGAGATATACTGTTCCTCCAAAACTGTTCTGTTGATGTTGCAAAAGAGGTTTAGATCCCAAGACCAAGTATTTCTGATGCCATTTTCCTTTCTGATGTGTAGTAAATCCATCAGTACTGAGACAGAAGATACCTTGTATGCTGAGGTCATCTCTTAGCAGTCTGTAGGATACCGAGTATAGTGACAGGGCTTTGAGTCAGTCCATGTAGGACATTCTGCTTGGGCCATGTATCCTTTTAGTAAGTATCTCTGTGGGCATTCCAGTTGTTACACGTCTGTACAGATACATGCCAAAGGTTGTATTACATTGAATGACTGGGGAAATGAGGACTGATTAAAGGGGAAAATGACTTCCCTAAATCTAGAGACAATCTCTTTGTTTATAAGCTGTCTAATATAGAAGGACTTTCTTATAACAATGGACACTTGTAGATCAAAACTTAGGTCACTGTCCACATAAGTTTTGAAATCTAGAACAACTGCGTCAACTCTTAGGGGCATATTGTCAATGTGGTAGCTCTCTGGGGTACATGACTTCCCAAAGGCTACAATAGTGCATTTTTAATCAGTTGGTTTGGTTAGTGCTTCCTTGTGATCATGGTGTCAGTGGCATGCAAGAGAAACAGGGATCAAAAATGTTTTACTGGTTTTAACTACTGACCCAAGGAAGGAGGAGCCAATGTAGTAATTTAGTAACTAGGACTGAATCACCCTGAAGAGTATCTGCTAAAAACCATGCAACAGAGCATGACATCCCAATACATCAGGATTGGTGGTGCACTACTCTGTTTACACAAAGCAAGCGTGTCAGTACAATTACATGTTCCTACTCCTGTCCCTACTAAAAACACCTAGACAGGACTACTCTGTGGGCAGAAACAATGTAGGTTAACATAACCTTTTCCCATCTTCGTTCATTACATTTACAACATTTTTTTTAAACATTTTGTCAATATTAACCATTTCCAAATCTCAAATCTGCAGTGAGGAACACAATAGTAGGCTTTATTTTAGACATGTAGGTTTTCTTTGCTTCCAGATGCAGTCCGCCTCATACTTCAGTACATCAAGCCACATTTCTGTAAGTTATAATAATACATTTCTGCTCAGATAAAGGGTCAGCCTTTGTGAAACAAATTCTAACTAAGATCTTGTCATTCACTCACCAAACACGACAAGCTCTGCAGCTTCACTGTCTCTCTCTCCTACCATATTTGTGGCGATACATATATACTTCCCAGCATCACTTTTTCTTGTGTGCGATATCATTAGTTTTCCACCACGAATCTAGAAACAAAAAGAGTACGGTATAAAAGTCGTCACACTGTCCTTCAGCAAAATAAATAACAGTCAAGTTCTAGCTGATCTCCTTTTCACAAGACTGAAATCATGATAGAGGTGGACTCCTATAGGTTCCCTCCTGAATGCACGTGTTGGTGGTTCCAGTCCCTTACTTTTCACTCCTACAGTTTCCCTCCTGAATGGACATGTGTTGGTGGTGTCAGTCCCTCACCTTTCACTAGGCTCTGCATTTGTTATCGCAAGCTCTTTTTAGCATTAGACAGAAGCTGCATTTGAACAGATGGATGCTGTCACAATGTTTATATAACATCTGCCCATTTTGCATTTGTTCTCTGAGAAACAATAAGGCCTCTGGAATCATTGTTTGTAGTTGTTTACTTTTCACCAGTTAAAATTAAATAGTAATTAGACAGCTACAGTACTTCAAGCCTACTTGCACCACTTATCAAAACAGTTGTGCATTCCCTGGTGCAAATTAAAGTTAATCTTAAAATCTTTGAATGGGATTACAGAAAAAGTACAAGCCTCAGTAAACGTAAAACACTTGTTACACAGTAATGTTCTCTCACCGTTACTCTTTCATCTTTGTCACTGATCTGAATGTTGTCCTTTTTCCAGGAGATGGTGGGTTCAGGGTGACCACGTGGTGGTATGCACTCCATGACAGCAGGTTCTCCTGCAGCAACAACCGTGTCACTAGGGGTCTGTCGAAAGTCATCACGCAAAACTGAAAGAAAAAAAAAACAGTTGACATGAGTCAGCATTCCCAGGCTTTATACTGCTAAAATAAATCCGAGACATTGTGGAGCTCTGTATAAATAAGTGCAAAAATGAAAGACAAAGAAAAAGGAAGTGTGTTCATATTTAGTTATTCAGGTCTTTCATGTTGCCAGCCTCTCCCAGTACTGTTTCAAAGACTTGTAGGAGACTGCCTGTCAAACATATTCATTTTGGTTGATCCTTAGCCTTGATGGTGGACAATGGAGTTTTAGTTATTTAAATTTAGCCAGCTATGTGACAGAAGAAAGTGAACTTCTTTTGCAAAATTACAAAATAATATAATTTTCCATTC
This sequence comes from Protopterus annectens, assembly GCF_019279795.1. Classification (NCBI taxonomy): domain Eukaryota; kingdom Metazoa; phylum Chordata; order Ceratodontiformes; family Protopteridae; genus Protopterus; species Protopterus annectens. Next base: position 1,665,720,497 of record NC_056741.1, on the reverse strand, counting down.
AGTGTATTAACATGTTTCTCCTCAAAAATAAACAGAAGAAAAAAAAAGCTGTAGCTTACTTCTACGTTAACACTGTTGTTTTATTACTGTCCGTCTGTAAAGTATTTAATACTTGTACTCTATAGCAAAAGAGTATATTTAAACAATACCATCTCTTGCGATGCAGGGAAATTCTCAGGTTCAAAAATAGCTCTGACAGAGCAGAGAATAGACATGTATTGGGGTCTGAGTACCTCAACAATCAAACCTTGGATCTGTTCTCTTTAAACCACTGTCTGACTAAAAGTGTGTCAAAATGTAGACTAAACATACAGACAACATCAAACAGGTTCTACAAAGATGTTGTACACAACAGTGACCCGTACAAAAGATAACACTATTCTCTCTCAGTACAGAGAATTGTATTAGTTATTCACTTACTTGTTTATCCCATTTGTTTCCCAGGAAAGTCAGACTGGGCCAAAAACTCCTTCACAGTGGAGGCCCAGGGAGAAAAGTTCTACAACAGCTAATTTCAGTAATACTTAAACAACGTACAGTATCTTCAGGTAACATTAGCAGCATTACGTACAATGTTAGGATGAATAAAGCAGATAACTTTAAAATAATCCAAAAAGCAGAGTCACTGGGAACCACGAATCACTCTAACCATATATATATTTATTTGTACTCAAAAAAATATATATATAAAAACACGTTTAAAAACTTTCACCTACCAAGACTTATTCAGGATAAATAATCAACTGACAAACAGCTATTTAAAATGATCACTTAATCACAAGATAAACTTAAATAATTACACTCATTTCTGTAAGTCTTTGAGCAAAGGTTTTAAAGATATACTTCCATTCAAACCTGGTAAAATCTGTGCCCTTAGACGTAACATCTAGTAAAATTACTTGTCTTCTGTGCAGTGCATGATATTACCACCACGTACTGACTGAGTTAAAAATAGAAGTTATGTTCTTACCATAACGTTCCATGTTAGTTGTCTTCTTCTCGCCTTCTTCTTGCTGGATGGGTTCGGAGCCGACCTCGGCTCTGACTCGGCCACTCTAAAAGCTCGAGAGTTGGTTCCACCGGCTCGAGGCTCCCCTTATATCCCACAATGCTAGGCGTGAGTTACCTCAGATCTCGTTTGTAAGCTAACCCCAGCTTATAATAGTATCAGAATAACTATAAACAAAGTCCACCTCTAAAAACTAGGGAGAAAGAAGGGTGACCTACATCCTGATCCAGGAAATATGCACAACAGCATATGCCTAAGAAAAGAGGTGGTAGAAAGAGAGGTCACAATCACAACTCCTCTAGGTCTGTCCAGGCCAGGGGGAAGGAGGGTGGGACGCAAGAAGAAGGCGAGAAGAAGACAACTAACATGGAACGTTATGGTAAGAACATAACTTCTATATGTTAAGTTGTCTATCTCGCCTTCATTCTTGCTGGATGGGACCGCGTCCCTAGCACCTTGTCCCGGGTGGCCTAACGGAACAGACTCCTGAGAACAGTGGAACCAAAGTTAGCTCTATGCCTAGAAGCTAAATCCAACTTATAATGAGAAATGAAAGTGTGAGGAGTAGCCCAAGTAGCCGCTGCACAAATGGTGTCAATAGGCAGTCTGTCTTGGAAGGATAAAGAAGTAGCCAAAGCTCTGGTGGAATGGGCCTTAGGTTTATTAGGCAGCTTTTGGTGTCTAATTTCATAAACAAGGGAAATCAGAGAGGTTAGCCATCTAGATAATGATACCTTTGAAACTGAAAGTCCCTTTCTGCCTTCTGCATAGGAGACAAACAGCTGGTCAGATTTTCTGAATTGTTTTGTTCTATCCAAATAGTACCTCAACTGACGATGAACATCTAGCCAGTATAATTTTTGTTCAGACCTATTGAAATATTCTGGAAAAAAGACAGGGAGGTCAATGCTTTGATTTAGGTTAGACGTCGAGACTACCTTAGGCAAAAAGGACGGGTTGGTTCATAAGGATACCCTGTCCTTATGGAACAATAGATAAGGAGGTCGACAGCTGAGTGCATGAAGTTCTGAAACTCTTCTAGCTGAAGTAATAGCTACCAGAAAGAGAGTCTTCCATGATAGCAATTTTAAAGAACAGGAGGCTGCAGGTTCGAAAGGGGGAAGAATCAAAGAAGTAAGAACTAAATTTAGGTCTGAAGGAGAAGGAGGATTTCTTATAGGAGGTCTGAGAAGAAAAACTCCTTTCAAAAAGGCTTTGCAAAGCTTGTGGGACATTAAGGCAGACTCTGAAATACCGACATGAAAGTTAGAAATAGCTGCCAATTGAACTTTAAGAGTAGAAGGAGATGAACCTGCATGGAAGAGTTCAGCTAGAAAATCAAGGACTATTTGGATGGAAGCAGTGAAAGGATCTATGTCCCTTCCTTGAGCCCAATATGTGAAGCGTTTCCACTTACTCAAATAAATCTTCCGAGTGGAAGATTTATGGGAAGCTATCAAAATATCTCGAACAGAGTGAGATAATTGAGGAAGCCTGGCTAAGGTTGGAACTGGAGGAACCAAGCAGTGAGGTTCAGAGAGGGGAGGGAGCGATGAAACTGACCCGACTGATGGATCAAAAGATCTGGAACTAGGTCCAGATGCCAAGGTCGCTCCAATAGAAATTGATGTAGAAAGGGGAACCACACCTGTCGAGGCCAGTAAGGAGCAATGAGGATCAACGAGGCCTTCTGAGCGATAGCTTTCTGTATCACTTGAGAGATTAGTGGGAAGGGAGGAAAATGCATACAGAAGTCCCCGGGGCCAAACTTGGACTAGAGCGTCTCTGCTGGGCTGGCCTGGTAAAGGGAATAGAGTGAAAAAATCTCTGCACTTGCTGTTTTGGGGAGTAGCAAAAAGGTCGCAGCAAGGCTGACCCCACTTGAGAAAAATTTCTCTCACAACAGAGTCTTTCAGAGACCACTCGTGAGGCATGAGGATAGCTCTGCTCAACTTGTCCGCGATTTGATTGGACTTCCCGGGGATGTGCGTTGCTATCAGAAACCGCTGAGAAGAAATCGCCCATTGCCACAATCTGAGTGCTTCTCGACACAGGGGGTAGGACCTGGTTCCGCCTTGTTTGTTGATATACCACACTACAGACATGTTGTCTGTCTGGATTGCAATCGTTCCCAAGGGAAGAGAGTCTTGAAGGGCTTGCAATGCTAAAAGCACTGCTCTCATCTCTAGAACATTTATATGCAAGTGGCGTTCGTCTGGTTGCCATGTGCCCTGGACCGTCCTGCCCTGATAATGCCCCCCCCACCCGATCAGGGAGGCGTCCGTTGTCAGAGTAGCAACCGGAGGGGGAGGAACAAAGGGTCTTCCCAATAAGAGCTGAGGGGAAGACATCCACCACATGAGATGATTTCTGCACGTCTGCGTGATCATAATGGTGTGGGACATTGGAAGTTGCTGGTATGACCATTGTGTAAAGAGCATCCATTGAAGGATTCTCATGTGGAATCTGGCTAATGGAAGCAGAGGTATGGCAGCCGCCATAATTCCCAACACTTTCAGAACTAACCTGGCTTTGATTCTGTTGTTGTTGAAAAGGAATGAGACCAGTTTGTGTATGTCTGTTATTCTCTGATCTGTTAGTCTCGCAGACATGTCGACTGTGTCTAGATTTGCGCCTATGAAGGTAATAGTACGACAAGGCGACAAAACAGACTTTTCGCAATTTATTGAAATGCCTAACTTTTGACAAATGCGAAAGGCGTAATCCCTGGCCATCAGAAGGAGATGCTTGGTGGGAGCTGTGAGGAGCCAGTCGTCCAAATATGGAAACACCTGGAATCCTTGTCGTCTCAGGTGAGAAGCTACCACTGCCATGCATTTGGTAAACACCCGGGGGGCAGTGGTGAGACCAAAGGGCAGGGCCCTGAATTGAAAATGACTGGTTCCCAGCCTGAAGCGGAGGAATCTTCTGGAGCGTCTGTTCATTTTTATGTGATAGTACGCATCCTGAAGGTCTATAGAGCACATCCAGTTTCCTTTTCCCAATAGGGGAAGGATGGACTGCAGCGTGACCATCCGAAATCTTGTTTTCTTGACTGATCTGTTCAAGATACTGAGATCCAAAATTGGTCTCCAGTCCCCTGTTTTCTTTGGAACTAAAAAGAACCTTGAGTAGATTCTGGATCCTTGCTGGCCTGCTGGAACTGGCTGAATTGCTCTTTTCGCAAGCAGCTTTGAAATTTCCAAAGCCGCTAGATCCCTTTGAGTGGGTGGAACATCTGGAAGGGATTTTTTTGATTGGTTTGGAATGCGAAGAAAGGGAATGGAATAGCCTTCGGAAATGATGGACTGTACCCATTTGTCTTGAGTCAGGGATAGCCAGGCTTCTGGGTACAGTGACAATCTTCCCCCGACTGCCTCCGAAGGTGGGCAGTCGGGCAACACCTCAGGGATGCTGAAAGGGCTTATCAGAGAAAGCTTCTCGATTGCCCTGGTTCTGCGGACCCCCCCTGCCTCTAGGGCGACGTCTACCATTGTTATTCCCGCCTCTGCCTCTGGCGGGAACCGACTCTGTGCGTCAGGCGAAGTCCCTTGAGATTGTTTACGGAACCACATTTTCCCACTTTTCTGGCCTTTGGGGTAAGGCCTAGAAGGAGTAGAAAATCGGACTCCGACGGCAGAAAGAGTCTTGCCATCAGTCTCGCACCTAGTCAAGGTTTCTTTCACTTGAGGACCAAAGAGAGATGATCCATCGAATGGGGAATTAGTGAAAGACGTGTTAAAGGGGTCCATAAAATTGCATAGCCGCATCCAGGCATGCCTACGTAAGGCCACACCTGTCCCTGCGGCCCTGCTCGCTCCATCAGCCGCATAAGAAAGGAGGCGCATGGAGGAGTTGGCTATGGAGTTCAGGGTAGCCAGCTGAGTGTTCATCTTATCTTGAAAACCCGCAGCTGTAGGATCCTTCAACATGTCACTCGCTTCTTTGATCAAGTCCCTTTGAAGACGAGTAAAATGGCATAGGTAGTTCAGCTTAACGCATTGCAAATGTCGCTGATGAGAACATCCGCTTCCGCACCTGTCCATGGACCTAGATTCCTTGTTAGGTGGATGGACAGGTACTGAAGGATCAGCTAGTTCCTTCTTAGTGGCAGCAGCAACCACCATAGCATCCACAGAAACTCCTTTTGTCAAAAACTGTTTGTCTGCTGGTGCCGTTATGAATTTTGAGGGTCTCCTGGGAGTGGGGTCCACCGAATCAGGAGCCGTCCATGCCTTTTTAGCTACCACCTGCATGAGGAGGTCAAAGGGGGGAGACACCCAGGAGGTGGAAGGGCGAGAGCCAAACGCCTCAAGGTACACAGATTCATCCTCCGAAGGGTTGAGGGCTGGCCAATTTCCCCTCTGTTTGAGGATTTCTAGAATGTCTGCAAAAGAGACATCTTCAGAAGGGGAACGGGGGGAACCCTCGGAATCCTCTAAATCTGTGTCAGAGGTGACGGACTCAGGTGAGTCAATGTGTTTCCTCTTACACTTTCTCTTCCGAGGGGGCTCTTCTGCCAAATCAGGAGAGGCCTCGGAAGAGGATGAGATCCCACAGGGGTTCCTGAGGAGCTGGCTCTCTGCGGTCCGGGATGAGGGAGTGAGTCGACTTGACCTGAGGCACCGTAGAGGGAGGGGTGGACGGAGCCGACTGTGGAGTAGAACCAGGTTCTAACACACTCCGCATGACCTCGAACGCACCCCTGTCAGGCAGAGCCAGAGGTCCCTGCTCCGAGAAGCTGAGAACCTCCCTCGGCACCGACAGTGATGGCTCCGAGGCCGATGTCGGAGCCGAACTCACCAGCGCCGAAGCTCCGAGAGGAAGAGCAGGGTCGGACAAGGGTCCGATGCCACTCACCCCCTCGGAGCCGGCGAGGGAAGTCCAGCGCCGAGATTCTTCGAAAGAAGAAATCGGAGCCGACGACGGAGCCGAAGACATCTGTATCGGCTCCGACGCTACCACAGTCTCGGTCCCGAATGCCCGGCCCGAGCTCAACGGAGTCGGAGGAGGAACATATTGATGGACAGGGGCAGGCATCGACTGATGAGTCGGGCTCTGAAGCATTTGGGCCAGTGCCTCGGACTTAAGAAGTCGACTCACTACCCTCTGAAGGTCATGATCCGACAGCCTCGATGACCTAGAGGAGTGAGATTTATGGCTCCGTTCAGACAGCAGAGGAGATGCTGGAGCCGAATGAACGGAGCCAAGGGATGGTGACCTAGATCTCTTCCTAGATGTCGGCTCCGAAGGTCTGGTCGGAGCCGACAAGGGAATTCTAATACCTCGGCTCCAGCCGGAGCCGAGGAACCACAGAAGCTGTAGACTCATCGGCTCCAGCCGGAGCCGATGCAGACGAGGTTTAGTAGCCTTAGGTCTCGGCTCAGTAGCTGGAGCCGAGGACCTAGAAGCCTTGGAGGGCTTCCCAGAGACAGAGAGGGAATCCTCAGGCTTGAGTAGACCCCTTAGGATCAATTTGTTCTTTCTTTCCTGCAGGACCCTGGGACTGAAGCCGTGGCATACAGCACAGGAGTCCTGCAGGTGCAAAGGCCCCAGGCAGTAGACACAAGAAGTGTGACCGTCTGTCAGAGACATTTTCTGACAGCACGCATCACACTTCTTGAAGCCTGAGACCTTTGTGTCTTTAGACATCTTAGAACAAGAAAGTGTAATCACACACACTCAGTCAAACACACTGATTACACCTTATCTTATTTTTTAAACTCAAAATAAAACAACTATCAATAGTTTTAATTAAGAGAAGCAACACACACACACCACTAGGGAATGGAAGAAAGGGCCTGAAGGCCCGAGGGAGAACTTGTAAGTTCTTGTGGGGAAGAAACGGGATTTTTGTGAAAAAAGGGGTAGAATTCCACTAAACTAAGGGAAACAAGAGTTAAAATTAAAAATAAAGGGGTTTAAGTATACTAACTTTACTGAAAGTTTACTCACCAAGAAGCCGGTAGAAAACCAACACCTCAATCGCTGTAGCGGCAAACGAGATCTGAGGTAACTCACGCCTAGCATTGTGGGATATAAGGGGAGCCTCGAGCCGGTGGAACCAACTCTCGAGCTTTTAGAGTGGCCGAGTCGGAGCCGAGGTCGGCTCCGAACCCATCCAGCAAGAATGAAGGCGAGATAGACAACTTAACATCTGTTAATATTAAAACATTTAAACTCCTTATCTTTCTTATGTTTAAACTACTATTTTCTCTTTTAATATCTAAAAAATGGTTTCCAATCCTTTCCTTAAACTTTTGATGAGGTTTCTCACATAATATGCTGAACATCAATCACATCTAGCTAAATAAACTAGGTTTCTTGTGTTACAGTTGCCATATGCATTTACCTTATATTCTCCGCCTGTAATGAGGTGTGTAAAAGAAGCTCCTTCATAAATGAATTTACAGAAGTTAGACGTGCCACATGTAAATGTTCCTTTTTCTGTGTTCTAATGGATTCATTAGCATGAGCTTGTTCCTTACAGCAGAGCAAGTTTGAAGTTTCTGATCTCCGTTATGTCTGAAAGAAGGTCTTTTAGAAATAAACTCAGTTCGGGGACCTCATGTAAAATATGCCAATAATCATTAATTATCTGTTTGATATTATATGTATTAGTATTTTACATTGACATGCATCTTAGCCTATTTCATATTGTTTAACTACCTGTTCCCTATTTGATCCTGCTGAAAAAAATGAGTTTGGCTAAAGTATGTCTTTCTTGTTTAATTTTCTTACAAGCAGCATTTAATATACTGGGATAATATCCCCTTTCCTTAAAATCAGAAACCATATTATCTAATGTTATGTCCATACAACTATCACATGTATTAAGTTTAGCTACTCTAAATAGTTGGTTCTTAACAACATTATTAGACAAGTATTGTGGGTGCATATTGTTTCTGTGCACATAAGCATATCTTTTCGCATATTTTTTTTATATAACTTAGTTTCTAATTTACCCTCTTCATTCTTAAAAATAGTATTATCTAAGAAATCAATGCTGTCAACAAAAACATCTTAAATTTAAAAAAGAGACTGTTTAAGGCAAAAACTTATAAAAATTATTAAAATGTTTCAGGTTACCTCACCATATGAAGAACAAGTCAATATTTTATAGGAAGATCCATTACCCATGTGCCAGCTACATAAATAGTAAGGGGAGTGTGGGGACCCAAAATCTTCCAAAGTGGCTTGGTTGGAGCAGCTTGCCCTGCTACAAAAATGCTTGTGGTAGTGTTTTTCTGGTCTTTGATGTAAGCCGTGGTGGTGCAGTGGAAGCGTTGTTGCCTCACAGCAAGAGGTTCTCCCATTCGATTCTCGGCTGGAGCGCCTTCTGTGTGGAGTCTGCATGTCCTCCCTGCGGTCGAGTGGCATTCGAAAGACATGCGCAGAATGGGCGTGCCTTTGTTGAAGGTTGGGCATCGAGCTGGCACCTTGGCACCCGTAAAAAATCTACTGCCAATCATTAGCAGACCGGAGTTCCGCTGTGGCGACCCCTAACCGGGAAAAGCCGAAAGAAGAACAAGCATAAATATTCTGATCATTTGTGTGGTTGACTTATTGGGTTTTACACTGAAATAACTAAGGATATGTACTTGGAAGTGTTTAGTTTCATTTATTTATAGCAGAGCAAACAGAAATGCATTATGCCAAGATAAGTATCTATTGAGGAGTCTCTATTGCAATAGTGTGGACCACTGTGTCGGGTTTTACTGTATGGTTTTGTTAAAAAAAAAAGAGTTTCTTCAAATGAAATAAGATGAAAATGCATTTCACTATTTAAATGATTTGTAAGTGCAGTGCCAATGTCCTGAAATGTTCATGACCATTTAAAATTTACTAACTTGTCAGTTACATTTTCTTCCTTGTTCAGTAATAATATTAACTGCATTAATACACATTTAACCACTGAAATCAGCACAGTCTAAAAACTTTGTTAACCACTCTTGCAAATTGCCTAGGGCTTCACTTAGTCATATGAAACAGCAGTTCAGAAATACAAAAATCAATGAAAATACAATTGATATCAGAATCTTCAGTGGCATTGCCTTTTGCAAAAGAAAGCCAGTACCATGAAATAGCTATTATTCTTACTCCATTTTAACTAGTAGCAATATGCATAACAGATAATTGAAATTTCTCAGTTTTCAAAATGAAATGTGCTTATTTTTCAGTCATCATATATATCCCCTAAAATGTCTCCTTGCTCCTTCATAAGATTTATAATGGTATAGTGAAAGGAAGGAATTAAAATCCCACAAAAATGAAATATCAGTGATGTCCTGAATCAAATATTCACACACAAAAAAAAAACTATCCTGAACAAAACACATGACTTTACAATGGTTTGCCATATGCAAATTTCACAGTATAAACTTCATAGAAAGCAAATACATATTTCAGAGTATTGTGCGCATAAGGGGAGACATTACTTTTATAACTACCAATAAACTTGTTGCTGCAAGTAAAAGTAAAAGTTCAACTTCTGTGGGACTACACAACAAATTTGCTGATTTCCTATACAAAATCAAGGAAAATGTACCTAAGCCAAAATGACCTAGGCCACTATCAGTCTTCTCATAAAAAAATGTTAATGTGTAGAAATGTCCATGACCTAGGGTGATAGGCGATATAGAGCAGCATAAATTCACAAAGGGGGTGGTCACATCAGCCTAAATAATTTTAGACCTCAACACTTGGCAGTACTCCATGAAAAATCACAGAGCTTATCCAAATTGGTTCAGTGGATGGATTTCTGTTGCATGTTGAACAGTATGGCATGTTAAGTGGAACTTTTAAATCCTATGGCATTGTGTGAAGAGTTAAGGTAAGCATTTGATGAAGTGGAACAGGGCACACTGGTAATCTGCACCATGATACAGCTTATGACACTATAATTAGAGGATTAAATACTAAACCATATGTAAATGAAAGGAGCAAACACAAGCAATTGTATGCAACATGTCAGGTGGCTATTTACCTGCCTATCTCAATGAGGTCACCAATGGTAACCCACAAGACTCTGCTGAACTGCAGCCAGATTTTGGAAAATACTTCTCAAATTTAAAAGTGATATATGGGCTATGAATAACAAATATGTTGAGAAATGCCAACTAGGTAACATAATTACTTGAATGAAAGATGCTGAAGCTGTCCAGGATGGTTTACCGAATGTATATGTGCTGCAGTAATCATAATTGTAATGTCAGTAACTGCAGCATCATGACAAGTGGCACAAACGTCAATATTATAGTTACATAAAAGACTCATCTTTCTACCACCTCCCTGGTTCTGTTCAGTAAAGAAATGCAGTCAAAACACCACATGTACTCCTACCTCTCAAATGTTCAGATTCCCGCAGAACATCCAGATTTTTTCCTTGTATTTTAGGTCTGCTCCTCATAAAATGTGTGGTTGTCTGGCAAATCACTGAGGATTTACATAACGACTTTAAATGAGTTTCACATTTGCTTCACACCATTTCCTTCAGAAAAATGCATGCCAACACAAATCCTATTATTCTACCTACTTTCTAAGTTTCTAAGATCAATATTTAAAATATGTCCCTATTTCTGGAGATTTTGCCACTCCATTATTTTAGGCTTTATGCAGATGTCTCGTGCTAAGAAGTTAAGAGGTATGTATATATTCTAACTTTTTCTTGTGGTATACAATGTTCTTTTATAGAGTTTTTTTTCACTGCCCAGTGCAAGATAACAAATTCCACAACTGCTTTATGTTCTCTCTCTCTCTTTTTGCATTACGTTTAGTGGTTTGGCAATACTTTCCACTAGGTAAGCTGTGAGGGCATCACCTTGCATGATGCATGCACTATGGCCTGTTTTGGATGGTATGCAGTAGCCTCCTTTGCCCATAAATGACTTAGGGTCATTGCCAAACCCAGGTCACTGGTGGCCTACTCATGGCAAAAAGCTATTACGGCACCAATTAAGTAGTAACCTTTGAAAAGTCATTTTGAGTTGCCTACAGCCTTACAGCCGGTTCCCTTCCTGTATATGTTGAAAGGGACTTATAAACAGTTTTTGTTTTTTCTTTTCTTTTCATTTCAGACAGAGTGATACAAATGTGATATGAAAGGCATACCTTGAGTGTAAGTAAACTGATTGCTGACTTGGTATAGTAAAACCGATACAGTAAAGGGTTAATATTCTTTATGCTGTATTTTCCTCTATTTTTTTCTATGCAGCTATGGGAATGAGGTTATTTTATGACTTGTTTTTCACACTGCTTCTTGTTTTTGAGACTACTTCATGACTTGTTTTTATATTCCTTCTTGTTTCTGCGCAAGCTCCGTGTCCCTGAGACCTGACAGACAACTTGTTTTACACATTCCTTGATGTTTTCAGATAACCACAGGAACTAGCAAGTTTTCTTGGAGAAATCCTGGGCATCTGGCCAATGCCTATGTTTTGTTTCAACATAATCTTTGCTAATCATGTGTGTGTCAACAAACATAGTCTTTAAAAGATGGGACTTTCTGCTGAATCAGACAAAAGCCTCACCTCTTGAGTAGATGCACTGCCCAAGAACTTTCCCAACAGACACTCCTGCCAGGCTGAAAGGGGGCTTCCCAGTCAAAGTGTTGACAAGGGTGGCCTAATGGTTAACGTGTTTGCCTTACAAACACAAGGTGCAGGGTTCGAGTCACACAAGGGATAATTGGCTAGGCTTAAAATGGCTCGCAAGGGCAGTTAGCTTAGTACTAACCTATGAACCTATGAACCTATGGAGATGAATTAATTCTGTTATTTCTTGATATACTATGATAAATTGCTTTACTTAAGTTATACTATGTTGTTTTATATGTATTGTCTAATTTTACTGTAATAAACAACAAACTTTATTGTCGTTCAACCATACCAATACAGCTGAACGAAATTACGTTCTTCCAAGCTCATGCATAAATAACTTAACATAAGCAGAACATATGACAGTATACATACAGTAAACAACAAACATTTACACAACAATACTGAAAAGAGCCAAGTGAAGATAAGAAACTATTTCACAATTGATACATCCACAGCCGGTATGCATCTCCAGCAAAATTAATTAAGCAATCCTTCCATCCGACCATCCTCACATCAACAAAAAATGACAAATGCTGCTACTGCAGTCTCGACCATCCTATCATCATCCAGTCCAACGGTCATTCCTTCCGACAGCCACAGTCTTTCAACCACCTCTACCTGCTAGCCCGAATAGCCACACCATCACCAACAGCCACCTAGTCCTTCCTTTCTGCCGACAACACCAACCCTCACATTCCACTGTCTAGACAGTCTCCTTCCTTTTTTCTTCTCCTTTTTCGTCACCATAACCCTCCGCCGCATTCAAGGAGCTAAAACCAAACCAAAAGTGAAATTCCATTTATCGCATCCGCTCAGCACAGATTCACCATTGCAGGCCCAACAGCCATCACTCCACGCCATTTCCCATGAAAACAGGCAACAACAGGCACAGGAACATGACCAATGTTTCTACCATGACATCCGCTCACCCAGCAACAAAACAGATCCACCAAACAGAAAAAGATTTACAAGGCACAATGAGAAAACAAAGTGCACATTGGGAGCCGGAGAGGCCGCTGCCATATGTGGCGCCACTATCTTGCCCATAAGTGACTATAAAGTGACAAAGTGACTATAGCCTGACTTCTTTGTCTTGAACATTTCTGATCCTGCTAAAATTAAATTCATTAGGCAATACAGGGAGTATACCATCACTTAAGTTCTAAATAATTTAAAAACTGCAAGCATGTTAAACTTACTTTATTAGTGACAATGCCATTAGTATGGAAAAAACAAGGCTAGGCAATTTAATAAATTAGTCTGTGAAAAAACATAATAACCATGCAGATATACTGAAGTGTGCACAACATTCACAAGTGTACTTATGTAGACAAATATGTAACTGTACATAACGTTATATGACAGCTGCCAAGAATACAGGTGACTGCACAGTTACTGAGTAGGGAATAGAATAAAATCATCTTGGCTTTCCTTCTCCATGGGTAAGGATCGCAAAAAAAATATTGAGGATAAAAGCCTACTGTGTCATGGTCAGACCCACTAACAGTAAATTTGACACCAACATCACATGACAAAGTTATTAAAATACTTAAAAGAGTGTGAGGGGCCAACATGTATTGTCATTAATGCATTGGAGGGTCTGGAACCAAACTGCAATTCGCTATGGATGGCAAAAGGCAAGGCCCATGAAACCACAAAACAAGGATAAAGATTACCAAGAAATCTGACTTTGTATCCCAATTGAGATGAGAGGAATGCACTAGGTAATCCCTCTACCTGGGTGTCAGATGGTCATCATGTCAGAACAGCATACAGTAAGGCGTGCATACAGGAGCTGCAGCTCCTTTTGTCGAGTGCCTTAACTACCAAAGAAGTACTCTTGTAAAGTGGGAGATGCACCCCAGTACTTAGTTCTTCTGAGAGATGTTACTAGAGTATAATGTGGGTAGAACAAAGAATGTCTCAGACAGTTCATAGGTTTCTAGGTAAGTACTGGGTTAGCTGTCCTTGTGGGCCATTTTTAAGCCTAGCCAATTTCCCTTTTTACAGTGAAATGAACCTGTTCCATCTGGTGATAGATTAGCCAGTCCGATCACATGGTCAATAATTATACGTTACTCCAATGAGAATAACTGAGATCATACTACAGATAATGTGAGGGGACCCATGCATGGAATAAAGCATTTAGAAGGTGCCTCTGTTCCTTAGTAGTACAGGGGGCAGTCCTGGGGTAAATTTAATATTACCCAGCCATAGATTCAAGTTGTGACTGAACATGGATAGGGATGAGCTTTATGTGGATGGGGAATCTGTTCCAAAACAGTAACAATTCAACATTTCCCATTTATTTTTTAAAAATAAATAATTATGCCAGTTAGCCAATGGCCTTTTATCCTTATACATTCATGCTGGTTTGCGTCTGTTGCTCTGTGTAAGAACACTCCCTCCCTAACAAAAACAGTGTGACAGAAGGACTCATCTGGTACGGCCCTCTTGTTTTTTTTTTTTTTTTTTTTACAACATGCAAGCTAACGGGGTCCAAAGCCAGACTCTATGTTATATTCTGAAAGCACACAACAGCTTCATTTTTTCCATTAACTTGTATTTTCTGCTTCCCTGTACAGCCCTGTAAGCTTTTCAGACACACTGATTTTAGCTAAACACACACGCACACATATTATATATATCTATATCTATATATATATATATATATATATATACGCGTGTATCTATACACTATCTATGTAAGCAATAATGCCTAGCATTGGGGTAGTAAATAAATAGACTGCCCAGAGGTGTTACAAGGTCCGATCATATATGTACTCCAAATATTTCACTGTAATACTCACCCTAGAAGACATAATTATTCTTAAATAGTTTCTCTGTTTGCTACAGCTGACTTTTTGCAGGGTTTTGTAATTTTAAAGGATGTGAAGATGACTGCCCAATCACAGCAGTTCATAGCCTTATACAAACTGTGAAGAAATAAACAGAGCTCAGGAACAATCCAAGGCTGAAAACAGTATTCCACATAAAACAGTGTAAACTTAAATAAAGAGATGAGTCAAACATGTTGGCCTGAGGAAGCCCAGAAGGGTGAAAGCACTAGCCATTAAAGCTTTATTTTGGAGCCTATGCGTATTCCTGTTTGATTCATCTCTTTATTTAAGTTTATGCTGTTTTATATGGAATACTGTTTTCAGCCTTGGTTTGTTCCTGAGCTCCGTTTATTTCTTCATTATCTATTCTTGGTATTACAGGAACATTAGCACCTGGATAGCCAGCTTTGTGGTTTTATTTACTTATACAAATTGTGTCTGATACTGTACTCAAGGGATTATAAACATGATTCTCCTTTGTACTAAGTCTGTGTTGTCCATTCTGATTTGTTTACTGGACATTCTGCAGTACATCAGTCTGATTATCCAAAGCATTCAGATGTAAAACTAACACAAACAAAACACAGAGTTTACCACTGATTAAAAATAACTAGTTGTTTAGGATTAAAAAAATATAAATGGTCAAAAAAACTTGGGGGCACTTTCATTCTAGCAAAATAGTACTTCATCAAAAACAAATTAATTCAAATTCTTTAGCCAATCTTATACACCAGTTAGAAAAACCCAATATTATTTTTAAAAACAGTAGGGATGTAGCTACAAGAATATCTCCACCAAACAGATAGAATATCAGAAAGTTCCCAGGTCCAATCAGTTAGCCACAGAATTCATCAAGAAGGTCAGCAGAAGTGATGAACCATTTGGCTAAGGAAGTATGGACCAATTGTGTGCACATTAAGTTGTCTCATTGTACTGCACAAAGCATCATTTGCATGTTATCCACTAAATAAGGTGCGAGTATAATGAAGACGGCACTAAAAACAATTAAGAAAACCACCAAATTACCACCATAAAATAGGTAGGTTACTGAGTGTCCTTTGAATGATATTTTAAACAGATGCCCCATCTGCTGGAGTTGTTTGTAGCTCAGGTAGATGTAAAATATCTTACAGCACTTATCAAAAAGAGTAGGGGCGGTTCCTTGATGCTCTGGCCAAACTTCCATCAGTAGTATAAATACCATCTTGGGTCTTTACTGCAAACAGGCTACTAGCCTAGTGGGATTAAACCAGTCAACAAATGATAAATAAATAAATACCATGTGTGAAGCTGCAGCTAAAAGAAGGTAATAAACAATAACCAAAGGGAAAGGCAGGCAGACGTAAAGAGTCAACAAATGAGAATGAATGGGATGAGGAAGAAGAATAAAACTGGAGGGAGAGGATGAGAATGTTACAGACCAGGGAGAAGAGTCATTAACTTGGTGAGAGCACGGTTGGGGGTAGAAAGGAAATCACAAAGTCATAAGTATGCAGTTATTTAAAAAATCCAAGATAATGAGCTGACAAGGAATGGGGGTTTGAGGTCAAGACCCTGAAAAAAAATGTATATGTGTGTGTGTGTGTGTGTGTGTGTGTGTGTGTGTGTGTGTGTGTGTGTGTGTGTGTGTGTGTATGTGTGTGTGTGTGTGTGTGTGTGTGCATATATATATATATATATATATATATATATATATATATATATATACATATATATATATATATATGGGTCTACTTGTCTACTTCATATCCCCTAAAACCCATTTGACTGACTTTCATTTCACTAAGCTCAAATCACCTAATTTGTCAAAATACTGAAAACGTACAGTTGTGTACCTACCATAAATGTAGATGTTCGAGTGTATTCACTGTTGCAGTCATTACTCTTAGGTTGTCCTGCTGGCAGGCTACCCGCAGTCGGCCAGAATTTCAAAGTCTAGGTCCCGCGTCGGTTGCTGTCGCCTCTTCCCTGACGTCAGTGCGCCAGGGGTATAAAAGATGCAGCCGACACCATTTTATTCAGTTTTTCTTGCCCCAGATGTCAGGTGCCCCCAAATTGGTAGGCTGAAAAATATGCCAATAAGTATGCATGCACAAAAATAAACATTTCCTTCATCAACAAGCAAATACACCACATAGGTTGTATAGGATAGAGAAGTACAGATAAGTCCCGGCAAAGAAAAGGGGGATGGTGGGTGGGTAACCTGGACTGTAACTTGGTTATATTCAACTGGACGTATAAGAGAATTTAAGTACCTTTTTATGCACTTTTTTTTTTAAAAAATGCACTTTTTTTTTAAAAAAATACAGTATTTAAATTGATTTAAACTGTGTATGAAGGAGTGTTGAAGGAATTTTTAACTGGTTATTCTGCTCTTCAGTAACTTGAACTAAAAGCTAGTGTTGGCTGAATTTTGTTATTTGCTAGTAATTACAGGTGTGGGGGTAGCCACATTCATTGATTTCCTGTCCTTGCATATTTAAACTGGTGCATGTGAAATAATTCCTGCTTTAAAACTTCAGCTTGGCAAGCTAAGAACTTGGTTATATTCAACTGGACGTATAAGAGAATTTAAGTACCTTTTTATGCACTTTTTTTTAAAAATACAGTATTTAAATTGATTTAAACTGTGTATGAAGGAGTGTTGAAGGAATTTTTAACTGGTTATTCTGCTCTTCAGTAACTTGAACTAAAAGCTAGTGTTGGCTGAATTTTGTTATTTGCTAGTAATTACAGGTGTGGGGTAGCCACATTCATTGATTTCCTGTCCTTGCATATTTAAACTGGTGCATGTGAAATAATTCCTGCTTTAAAACTTCAGCTTGGCAAGCTAAGAACTTGGTTATATTCAACTGGACGTATAAGAGAATTTAAGTACCTTTTTATGCACTTTTTTTTAAAAATACAGTATTTAAATTGATTTAAACTGTGTATGAAGGAGTGTTGAAGGAATTTTTAACTGGTTATTCTGCTCTTCAGTAACTTGAACTAAAAGCTAGTGTTGGCTGAATTTTGTTATTTGCTAGTAATTACAGGTGTGGGGGTAGCCACATTCATTGATTTCCTGTCCTTGCATATTTAAACTGGTGCATGTGAAATAATTCCTGCTTTAAAACTTCAGCTTGGCAAGCTAAGAACTTGGTTATATTCAACTGGACGTATAAGAGAATTTAAGTACCTTTTATGCACTTTTTTTTAAAAAAAATACAGTATTTAAATTGATTTAAACTGTGTATGAAGGAGTGTTGAAGGAATTTTTAACTGGTTATTCTGCTCTTCAGTAACTTGAACTAAAAGCTAGTGTTGGCTGAATTTTGTTATTTGCTAGTAATTACAGGTGTGGGGTAGCCACATTCATTGATTTCCTGTCCTTGCATATTTAAACTGGTGCATGTGAAATAATTCCTGCTTTAAAACTTCAGCTTGGCAAGCTAAGAACTTGGTTATATTCAACTGGACGTATAAGAGAATTTAAGTACCTTTTATGCACTTTTTTTAAAAAATACAGTATTTAAATTGATTTAAACTGTGTATGAAGGAGTGTTGAAGGAATTTTTAACTGGTTATTCTGCTCTTCAGTAACTTGAACTAAAAGCTAGTGTTGGCTGAATTTTGTTATTTGCTAGTAATTACAGGTGTGGGGGTAGCCACATTCATTGATTTCCTGTCCTTGCATATTTAAACTGGTGCATGTGAAATAATTCCTGCTTTAAAACTTCAGCTTGGCAAGCTAAGAACTTGGTTATATTCAACTGGACGTATGTGAGAATTTAAGTACCTTTTTATGCACTTTTTTTTTTAAAAAATACAGTATTTAAATTGATTTAAACTGTGTATGAAGGAGTGTTGAAGGAATTTTTAACTGGTTATTCTGCTCTTCAGTTATTCCCACCCACCCGCCCTGTTTTTGTTTTGGTGTTAATCTTAGTAGCATTGAAACTGCCCGCCCCTCAGCCTGCCTCTGGGCCCATCTCATTTGCTCACTCAACTGAGTGCAGTGAGATCATATTCTGATTTCAGGCACTCCTACTGTGTACAAAGAGAGCATCTGGGAAATAGAAAAAAAAAAAAATTAAGCTTATTTCCTGCCTTTCTTGTTAAGTGGTACAGACTATTTGTAGGCTTCTGAGCCCCCAAGCCCTTCTGTGTTTGAGGGAAGCCTTCTAGCTTGTTTTTTTTTCTTGTAACTAGCCAGTTTTCTAGTTTCAGCACTCAAATCTGTTTCTTTGATCTCAGCACTTGTTCAGAAAAAAAAAAAAAAAAAAAAATTTCATCTGCTTTTACTGTCCTTGTGTTTTTACCTACTTCTTTTACTTTTGCATCATCTTAAAATACTCAATTGTATTTATTACTGCTTGGTGTAACTCATTCTAAGCCTTTTGGTTTAAACACTTGGGCTTCGGACCAGTTAGTTGTTTTGCACTGAGAGGGTTTGTGGTCTGCACTGTTGTGGCAGAACAGGTAGCTTACATCCTTCTAGGTTGAGAACTGCTGATTGAGGGCTCAGTGTCTGTTATTCTAAAAGTGTATTAATTCTGGTTTAAGCACTTGGGCTTTCAAACCAGTTATTTTACATTAAGAGGGTTCGTGGTCTGCACTCTTGTGGGAGGAGAGGCTGGACTCTGCCCTTCTGAGCTGGGAATTTCTGGTTGAAGGCTTATAGTGCATGCATATCTGAACTGTTTCTTACTGAAGTTGGTGCGCCTTGTTTGCTGTGGCATAGACTGGATTCGGGCCTGCTGGATCTAGCTTTGTTTGTGTAACTTGAGCACTAATCCAGACATTCTCTAAAGTATTCAATGGTATTTATTACTGCTTGGTTGTAACTTGATTAAAGTGTAGCTATCATTCAAGTCTTTTGGATTAAGCACTTGGGCTTCAGACCAGTTGTTTTACATTAGGAAGGTTTGTGGCAAGCACTGTGGTGGCAGGACAGGTAGCTTTCATCCTTCTAAGTTGGGAACTGCTGATTGAGAGCCCAGTGTCCAAGTGTATTAGTTCTGGTTTAGGCACTTGGGCTTCAGGCCAGTTATTTTACATTAAGAAGGTTCGTGGTCTGCACTCTTGTGGGAGAAGAGGCTGGACTCTGCCCTTCTGAGCTGGGAATTTTCTGGTTAAAGGTTTATAGTGCCTGAATATTTGAACTGTATCTTACTGAAATTGGTTCACCTTGTTTGCTCTAGCATAGACTAGATCCAGGCCTACTGAATCTAGCTTTGTTTATATGCTTGTTTGCTTGTTATTTCCCTGGAAGCTAATTCACCTAATACGCAACTTCTCAGCGCTTCTGTGGAACACTAGTGATATCTGCATTGCTTACTGTACTTATTTCCTTGTTTCACTTGAAAGAAAGTTACTGTTTGTCGTTTTTGCATTTAGTTACTTGTAACACATTGCACTCAAGTTACCTGGCACTTGCTCACTAAAGCAATTATATAAGTCAGCACTAAAAATTAAAAGCACTACACCCTCACTCCCCACTGGCCCTTGTTTTCAATTAAGGATTTCCCAGTATTATTCTAGCATGTCCAAAGGTCAGTTGTCAATCTCCTCTCCGGTCCAGCTGGTGAATCTGGGAATCTTGAGGCAATGTTATAACTGCCTCATGTACACAGACAACCCTCTCCTCCTCCCACATAACACAAATACTTGCGAGAGATGCAGCTATTTAGCCAAACTGGAGGCTGAGCTCTCTCAACTCAGGACTGGCAAGACCAGACAGGAGGAGAAGGCAACTACACACACCACAAAACCAGCCTCACATAAT
Source organism: Protopterus annectens (assembly GCF_019279795.1). Lineage (NCBI taxonomy): Eukaryota > Metazoa > Chordata > Ceratodontiformes > Protopteridae > Protopterus > Protopterus annectens. The sequence continues at coordinate 1,665,700,283 of NC_056741.1, read as the reverse complement.
GCTACCACTCCACTGAATCAAACACATAAACACACAAAGACATACTCGGAGGCTCTGAGTAAAAATTTACCTAAACAGCAGAGGCCTCCAAAGCAGACACCCAAACAACTGCTACCTCAAGACACCCCACAAGCAACACATAAACCACAAAAGCAGTGTGCAAAGCAGTCACAGCCCTTAAGGCCAAATACAACACCAAACATACTTGTCATAGGTGACTCCATAGTCAGACACACTGGCGTCCCACTCACCAGGCTGAACAAGGAGAGGGTCACAGTAAGCTGCCTATCGGGCGCTAGAATCCGCCACATAACACAAGCACTCGGGTCACTCCACAGCAAGTACAAATATGACACAGTCATTGTCCATGCTGGTGTGAGCGACCTGAGACGCATACCTCCCTGGACTGCATGAAAAGAGACATAGAGGAGCTCTCTGATTATGTAGCCCAGGCAGGTATGACCCTAACCCTGAGCAGTATCCTTCCTTCACCAAGAATGATGCCATAATATTGAGACAAGATGATCAGCTTTAACAATTGGCTTAATGTCTGGTGTCATTCAAAGGGGATCCAGTGTCTGTCTGCCTGGGATGACATGCTTGACAAGCCACGCTGCTCAAGGGACGGCTTGCACCTGTCACCCTGGGATTCGGATATTGGCTAAGGCTCTTGCCACCCCCATAGTGCCTTTTTAGGCAAGGCTCAAATTCTAAACCTACCACCCTAGAAAACAAAAATGGGAAGAAATTGAGGGTAATGCTGCTCAATGCCAGAAGTCTAAATCTCAAAATGCACGACTCGAGGCCCTTCTCAGTATGGAGAACATTGATGTCTGTGCTGTAACTGAAACCTGGTTCAAGGCTCCTGAGAGCACCCGGCACTATTAGGTTTTACCTCATATCATGCGTTCGGCCCCAAAACCCGGACCACTCCACAAAAGGAGGGGTGTATCCATATTCATAAAGGATACTCACACCTCCAGGTTGGTGGCAACGCATGAAGCTTGGAAACCATCCAGGTGCAACTAACCATAGGCAAAACTGCTCTACAAATTGTAGCATGCTACAGGCCACCCTCTCAAACTCAGGAACCCCACACAGCCTTCCTGAAGACACTGGAGGGTATAAATGTATCTCCAAACACCATCATATTGGGTGACTTCAACTACCGAATATAGACTGGGAACATTACTCAAGCCCTAACTTTCTAGCCCAACGGTTCCTGGAGTTCATAAATTCAAATGCCATGGAACAGCTAGTCACTGTTCCCACGAGAGGAGAAAATATACTAGATCTCATTGTCACAAACATGGGGACAAAATGCTCCACACCGAAGTATATCCCTCATTGGTGAGATCTGATCATAAACTAATCTCACTGGAAATCCACATCCCGCCCCCACCCCAAACAAAAAAAAGCATAGTGAAGAACTTCTCTAAAGCAAACTTCACACTACTCAAGACTGGTGTGGTATCCTTCAAGGCCCCTGAGTCAGAGGAAACCACAACCCAAGCTGGAAGCCCTTACAAATGCCTTCTATGAACACCTCCAGGACTGCATGGATCAGGCAATCCCAAATAAAACCAAGACTCTTTCCACAAAGGGCAAACGTCCAGTCTGGTGGACCCCAGCCATTAACAAACTTTACAATAAGAGGAGAAAGCTATTACATGATAGAACAAAATCCATAAATGGGAAGTCACCCCTGATCATTATTAGTAAAAAATACGAGCACTCATAAAATCAACTAAGGCCAATTTTGAGAGAAAAATTGCCATGGATTCAAAGGACAATCATAAGGCCTTTTTCAGCTATGTTAGGAACCTGGGTGGAAACTCCCAGATATGCTCAGAATTAGTCCAAAATGATACAAAAATCACTGAACCCACAGACATTGCCAACATACTGGCAGACAGGTTCAGTGCAAACTTCTCCCCCCCTAAAGGAGAGATAACTATCCCAGCCGAGTGTAGCCTCCCGGACATCTCAAATGCGCAGGTGAAAGCTGCTCTCTCTAAAGCTAAAAACTCAGCATCAATGGGACGGATGGTGTCCCCGGCTGTGTGCTACACGAGCTAAATGAGGAATTAAACCCACATAAGGCAGCTGTTTAATCTCAGCCTTACCACAGGATACGTGCCCAAGGAGTGGCGTGCGGCAACTGTGGTCCCACTCCACAAAGGTGGCGCCTCACGGACCCTGGTAATTACCGCCCCATAAGCTTAACAAGTCTAGTCTGCAAAGCTATGGAGAGGATCATAATGGAGCTCATAAACAAAGATATAGGGGACTTGCAGACATTGGACCCGACCCAGTTTGGCTTTGTCAAGGGAAGATCATGCCTTTTGAACTTGGTCGACTTCTTGAAATAGTCACCAAGGCCATTGATGAGGAAAGGCAGTCCATACAGCCTACCTTGACCTTGCAAAGGCTTTCGACACAATACCCCACTCGGGTATTGTAGAAAAACTTACCAGCTTAAATGTAAACCCATATGTCACAAGATGGGTTGCAAACTGGCTTAAGGACAGAACCCACAGGGTTAGAGTTGCTGGCGCTGTGTCAGACTCCAAGCCGGTCACAAGTGGTGTTCCACAGGGCTCGGTCCTTGGCCCCCTATTGTTTGGCATCTACTTCTCAGAAGTACAGGCCAACATGGGAGGACTTTGGCTGACAAAGTTTGCAGATGACTGCAAACTGGCGCCATAGTGGAAAGTGCATCGGACACGGATATCCTTCAGAAGGGACTCACTGAAACAGATAGCTGGTGCCAGAGCCATGGCCTGAAGTTAAACGCCAAAAAATGTATAGTCATACCCTTCGGGAAAAACAAGGTAACCCCAAGCTACCATATAGGTGGCAATCCAATAAGCACAGAAGAGGTTATCAGAGACCTGGGGACCCAGGTTGACAGTGGCCTTTCTTTTGACACTCACATTGCTAAAGTGGTTAGAAAGACCTTCTACATTGCCCACCTGATCATGAAGGGATTCACATCCAGATCTAGTGAGGTCATTGTTCCCCTGTACTCTTCACTTATCAGACCAATGATCGAGTACAATGCCCCATTCGGGATGTATCTCACCCGACATCTGCAGCAATTGGAGAGACCCCAAAAGTTCCTCACCAAAAGGATAAAGGGACTCCAAAATCTGTCATATGCTGCCAGATTGAAGAAACTCCAGCTCTATTCAGTCGCATACCGTCTGCTCAGAGGTGACATGTGCCTGACATACAAGGCCATGTCCAACCCGGAATTAATGGACATGCTCCACCTCAAAAAATCCAAATCCACCAAAACCACTAGAGCAAGCGACTTAAACCTTAGCACGGATATAAATAGGACGTGCTGGAGGGATAGATTTATCACTCAGAGACTCCCTATGCTGTGGAATAAAATCCCGGTCCATGTGAGGCAGAGCACCTCGCTGACTCTGTTCAAGAGAAATCTAGACCTGTGGATGGGAGATCGTAGGTTTACCCCGGGAATCATCTCTGGGTCACTGCTGGACAGAGGCACAACAAACTAATGGGCACAGTATTTTTTCATATAAGGGGTGGCGTAAGCCACAATAATTTGGGCTAGGCTTATAAATGCCTTAGGGCAGATAACCTAGTATAAACCTATGAACCTATGAACCTATGAACAGTGAATACACTTGAACATCTACATTTATGGTAGGTACACAACTGTTCTATGTTCATCATGTTTCACTGTTGCAGTCATTACTCTTGGGTTGAATCCCAACACTGAGGATGGGTGGCTGGGCTAAATAGGATTAGGAGAGGCTATGAGGCCCTGCAGAACTGCAGTGGCAAAGCCTGCTCTGGATTTAGAGTAAAGAGGTAAGTGGTAGTGCTTTGTAAAAGTGTGCACTGAACTCCAAGTTGCAGCCTCTAAGATGTCTTTGGTTGGTACTCCTCTGAGGAAGGCTGCTGCTCTGGTAGAATGAGGCCTAATGCCCTTAGGCACTGATTTGCCATGTTGAGAATAGCAGAAACGGATGCAATGGCCTATCCATTTAGAAATAGTCTGTTTTGAGATTGCCTTTCCTTGTGATCTTGCAGCATATGACACTAAAAGTTGTTCAGTCTTTCTGAAAGCTTTAGTTCTGTCCAAGTAGAAGCATAGCTGCCTGTGTATGTCCAAATAATGCATAATTTTCTCACCCTTGTTCTATGGGTTTGGATAAAAGGTAGGCAAGTGAATGGTTTGGTTGAGGGCCACACTGGACACCACCTTAGGCATAAATGTTGGGTTTGTCCTCAGAGAAACCCTATCTGGATGAAAAATGATAACAGGTTCCACAGCCATGATTGCTTGTAACTCCGAGACTCGTCTTGCAGAGGTTATTGCTAGGAGCAGAGCTGTTTTCCAGGATAAGAATTTTATATCCACTGTTGAGGCTGGCTCAAAAGGAAGCAGTGTGAGATTTCCAAGACATGATTGAGGTCCCATGCCGGAATTGTTGCTCTCCTTGGGGGCCTGATGTTTTTGGCCCCTCTGAGGTACTGCCTTATTAAAGGATGAGAAAAGATTGGTGGTTCCATATTGTAATGGGCTGAAATGGCAGAGGCATGAATCTTAACTGATGAAAAAGAAAGACCTTTGTCCAGCATCTCAGTTAGGTATTGTAAAATCTGAGGGATATTTGGTACATACGTGTCAATGCCTTGTTCCTGGTTCCAAGCACAGAATCTCTTCCATTTTTCTGCATATGATTTTCTGGTACTGGGCCTCCTAGCCTCCAAGATAACATCCATAACAGCTTTTGAAAGAGGAGTGTTCTGAATGGCTACATTATCTGCCATGCTACCAGATTTAAGGTCCTGAGTTGGGTGTGCAAGATCCGATTATTTTGTTGGGTCAGCAAGTGAGAAGTTTGAGGCAATATCCATGCTGGAGCTTGAGACAAGCTCTTTAGGATCGGGTACCAGTGTTGGCATGGCCAGTCTTGTGCAATCAGTATCATTTTTGACTTCTCTTGTCTGACCTTTAGGAGTACCCTGGGAAGGAGAGGCAGTGGGGGAAAGGCATATACTGATAAGATTTTTCCAGCTGAAGGATAGGGCGTCCACTCTCCTATCACTCTACTTTGTGATAAATCCTTGTGCAAAATCTTTGTAATTGGCAGTTGTGAGGGGAGGCAAATAGATCTATGTCTGGGCATCCCCATTTCCTTGTTATCATGCTGAAGACTTGTGGATTCAGTTTCCACTCGTGGGGATCCACGAGGTTTCTGCTTAGTTCGTTTGCCAGAGTATTTGTTTTTCCTGGCAGGAATTGTGCTTGCAGGAGAACTTGATAAGTCAATGCTGTCTCCTATAGGGTCATTGCTTGTCTGCAGAGGGGGTAGGAATGTGTACCTCTCTGCTTGTTTATGTACCACATTACCATAGTATTGTCTGTCTTTATCAGTAGCTGTCCTGAATGAAGTAGATCCTTGAAAACTGTCACGGCATTCTGACTGATGTGGAGATGCATCTGGCTTGTAGGCCATGTGCCCTGAATACATTTTCCTACCATATGGGCCCCCCAGGCATAATCTGATGCATCCGTTGTCAGTGTCTGTCTGGCTGTGGGTAAACTGAATGGCAGACCCTTGTTGTGGTGACAGGCCTCTGCACACCAACGAAACTCCTGTTGCAGGCAAGGAATGAGTGTAATTACTGTCTCCAGGCTGTGGCAATGCTGAGTCCAAACACTTTTTAGATACCACTGTAGTTTCCTCATATGCAGTCTGGCATATGGAATTAGTACAATGCAGGATGCCATGAAACCCAAGGCCTGCAGGATTTTCCTTGCAGATAAGTGGGTCTTTGTTGCCAATTTTTTGAAGTAAGAAGTCAGTTGTTTTTGTTTGTCTGGCATGAGATAAGCTATCTGGGCAGTTGTATTTAAGCTTGCACCCAGGAATATTATCTCTTGAGAGGGCACTAGTTTTGATTTATTTTCGTTTACTGTGTACCCTAGGCAAATTAGTAATCTTTTTACAAATGCCAGATGCTTTAGAAGAATGTCTTTGTTCTCTGCTTGAATAAGGCAGTCATCCAAGTAGGGATATATTTGAATTCCTCTTTGTCTGCAAAATGCAATTACTGGTGCCAGGCATTTTGTGAAGACCCTGGCCGCAGTAGATAAGCCAAAGGCAGTGCAGAGAATTGGTAGTGCATTGAGCCAGCTATGAATCTGAGGTATCTTCTGCAATATTGTCTGATTGGGACATGCAGGTATGCCTCTTTTAGGTCCAAAGTTACGAGCCAAGCCTTCTTGCCCAGCATAGACAGTAGCTGCTGTAGAGTTAACATCTTGAATTTTGGAACCTCCAGAAATGTATTTAGTATAAACAGGTTCAGTACTGGTCTCCAGGTTTTGTCCTTTCTGGGCACTAAGAAAAGTTTGGAGTAAAATCCTTGCCCCTGCTCTTGTTGTGGTACTTGCTGAATGGCCCTCATGTCTATGAGGGCTGTAATTTGCTTTTGTGCCTCTGTCCATTGATTGTGTGGCAGGTCTGGCATACCTTTCGACCTTGGTAGGCTGTGAAAATGGAACCTGTAGCCTTGGGACACAATGTTCAAGACCCATTTGTCTTGGGTAACCATTTGCCAATTTGATGAAAAAAGTGCTAATTTTCCCCCTAAGGGGGCTGCCAAAAGAAAAGTGCTTGGATCTGGCAGAGGAAAGTCATTGGGACTGTTTTCTGTAAGGTTGTGATTTGTCTTCTCCGCTTTTGGAGGTAGGAGCACCCCATTGTTTAGGCCTGTATGAGCCTTGTGTCTGAGATCTGTCTCTGGGACACCTGTATCTGCCTCTTTGTGGTCTGTCTGACACTGGAAAGGACCAATTTTTAGAAGGCCAATTCCTGCTAAATCTGGGTGGCTGTACCTGTAAGAAATCCTTAACTGTCTGCATGGATTTCGCTTTATCCTCCATTTTCTTCAACACCTCTTCTGCTTTAGCACCAAACAAAGTATCATGCTGTAATGGGGCATCTAATAATTTTGCTTTAACATAATCAGGCAGATTCTGTTCCTTTAACCAAGCATGCCTTCTAATAACAGAACCTGTAACAGCAGCCCTGCAAGAGGCCTCCTGTGAATCATAACCACATTGCAAAGTATGCTTTCCCACTTTTTCAGCTGCATGAAATAAATCCTGCATTTCCTTGTTCTCTGAACATTCAGTATTTGTTAACATTTTCTGTTTAAGCAGTGACATTAAATATTGTTGATATTTAAGCATATGAAACTGACAATGTAAAGCCCTTACAGCCAAGGTAGCAGAAGTGTAAACTTTTTTCCCCCATCTGTCTAGTGCCCTAGAATCCCTATCAGAGGGGACAGGGTTTTTTGCAGTGGAAGCTTTGACCCCTTTGGGACCCTGAGATATAGTTTCTGGGTCAGCAGCGGGGTTTTTATATAGGAATTTATGAGAATCCGGGACCTTTAGTATCTGTCTGGCTTAGCAGGTGCAGGGGGTAAAGAGTCAGGGGAGAGGCCGGACTCTGAAAATACATTATCTGCAATATCTAGAACAGGTGGAATAGCAAGGGGTTCTGTGCTGAGGAAGTAGCAGAAAGTCTCTGAACCTTTTCTTAGATTCAAAGTAATCTTGGCTCTCCCAGTGGAAATGCTCCCTCATGGTATGCAGGGTTTCCCCAAAAGAATAATCCTCAGGAGGGGAGGCTGAAGGAATGGATTCTTCAGCATCAGAGTCCTCATAGGGAGGCATGGAATAATCCTGTTCAGAAGAGGAATCAGAGGAAATAGAAACCTGATCAGAAGAATCATATTCTGTCTCTTGCCTAGGCCTCTTATCAGGAGGGGGATGGGAACCCCTGATCAAAGTAATTAGGTCTTCGGCCATTTTAAGCATCTGTTTTTTAGCCATGGAAGTCTGAGTAGGAGAATGCTGTACTTGGTTCTTTGTCTTTAGAGCTGCTTTAGTCTTTGAAGCTGAAGATGGTTTAACATATAATTGTGTAGGTCTGAAGACACCCTCAGAAGCTGATGCCTGCTCAATGGCTCCAGACCCATCTGAGGGAAAGATTTCCGAGTGTCCAATACCTTGAGTATCCAGAGGCCCAGTCGGCTCCACGTGGGAGTCAGAAGCGGTCTGTGGCTCGAAGGTAGCGGGTGCCAGGGGCTGCGAAAGAGTCTCACTGAGAACCAGCGACTGGCCTAATGGAGGCCTTGTCGTCAGTTTTGGACCTCGGATGCCTATCCTTTTCCTTGTCCTTGCGTTTTTTGTAAACTTCAGTCATCGGATGTTCCGATGGCATTATAAAATTAAATCTTCAGCCAAAGTAATGAAATGCAAAATTGAACCGACGCTTAATAGTGCGTTGGTTAAATCTAGCACAAAACCGACAGCTAGCAACGTTGTGATCAGGGCCTAGGCAAGGAATACAGTAAGAGTGAAAATCCTTATGAGGTATTTGCTTCCCACAAGAAATACAATTGTTAACTTTTTCTGACATCGGTGTGGAGCAAGAAAAAAGTTTCCCCAATGGGGTACTTAGCTTTAATGAAGACTTCGGTTCTGAAATTCGGATTTGAAAAATCTCAGGAGTCAGCCGACCGGCACTTGCGAACTGCTTTTGCTTCGGGCACCGCACGGCAAGAAAGACTGAAGAAAATGGCATCAGCTGCATCTTTTATACCCCTGGCGCACTGACGTCAGGGAAGAGGCGACAGCAACCGACGCGGGACCTAGACTTTAGAATTCTGGCCGACTGCGGGTAGCCTGCCAGCAGGATAACCCAAGAGTAATGACTGCAACAGTGAAACATGATGAACATCTCATTTGACTGAATCTCATTTCACCGACAGCTTACAATGCTAAATTTCAAAATACTAAACCTTAAACCATAAACAAACATACTCACAAAACTATCTCTTTCCAGAACTTAAAAAACTACTTGCTTACCCCCTTACCAGAAACCAGACAATATAAAACCAAACTAAGTGGGGGGATGCATCCCCCACACCCCACAACTATATACTAACTCCAGGATCGCACTACAGTGGGGAAAAGGCCATACACCTTTTACTTGCCTTACAGCACTCTACATGCTACCACTACTACTGGGAACGCACAAAACATCTGCCATATTACTTTAGATAATTCCCATAAAAATGCAGAGAGACATACCAACATTTAAAAATACTACAAAACTACTTGCTATACGACTGTCAATATTCTGACAATCAGTACTGTAAGTTACAGAAATTCTTTTTACCACAAGTCACAGATGAATGGCAACCCACATCATGTATATTGCTTACAATTCAGTGAAATGAGATTCAGTCAAAATAGTTTTCATTATTTTGAAACTTAGGTGATTTGGCCTCAGTGAAATGAAAGCGGAGTAAAATGTTGGTATTAGAAGTGGCTCAATTCCAGATCAGATGAAAAGCTACCATAACCAAACAGCAGGTTGACCAGTTATGAGAATTAGCTAGCCCCACCTATCATGAAGCAGTGCTTGTATCACTTGTATCACACTGAGGAATAAGAAAGGGTTTGGGTTTATAATATCCACTAGACTAGTACCCACAAAGTTACTGGAAAGTTCCCAAAATTAGAACAATAAATTGCCACATTAAAATAACTGATAGAAAGAATTCTTTAAATTGAAAAAATATGTATCACTTATAAGCATATAACACTCAAAGGTGGTTATAACCAATAGAAGCAATTTAAAAAATGGAAGCAAAAAAGCAATGAGTTGAACAATGAAGGCATGTGAAAAATCAGAAATTAAAACCAAACAGAGATGTGAAAGAAAACTAAATTGGGGAAAGAATAAGACCTCAATGTAATGAGACTATTAAAGGCCTGGAGGAAGAGAGTGACAGAGTGGGCAAACAGAAAGGAGGACAGGAAAGGACAACCCAAAATCATTAGTGAGTGGATGCTTTAGGAAAGTGGTTGTACAAGAAAAACACAACAAACATCTAGTTATGCACATAAAGGCACCTACAAATAAGAAGTCTAAAGTTTTGAAAATGATGCACCAAAGTACAACCAGAATAATGCATTTCAGGTTGGCTGACAAAGGAGAATGTGTCAGTATTTATGTCTTGGTGATACTGAGATTCCTGAAAAAAAGTAGGAAAATAGGCAGACAAAACCAGTTTGCTTTCATGAGTAAAATCATCAAAACAGAAGACAACTTCCCTAGCCAGAGTAACATTCACTAAATGAAACTATACAACTCGCAGTATGTGCTGAAAAAGATCCGAGCGCTGCTGAAAAAAAACAAAGCATCTAAAATCAAGCCAAGATGCAATGAGCAGTAACCAAGGCGCATATTGTCCAGAAATATGTATATCATCCAGAACCAATGAAGGTGTTAAAATGGTCAAGTCCAGTTAGAATGGAAAAGAGTTGAAGTAGGACAAACCAGACTGAGAGTAAACCAGCTTCAGCCTATTATGTCATGGTGATTTTCTTTTGCCCCACCCACAAACAGTCATCAAAATGGTTACTTTCTCCTCCAATGCCTTTCAAATTCTCATTAACCTCATGCACCTATATAAAACCATTCTGTGTCCCTTATGCACCTATATAAAACCATTCTGTGTCCCTCATGCACCTATATAAAACCATTCTGTGTCCATTATGTACCTATATAAAACTATTCTGTGTCCCTCATGCACCTATATAAAACCGTTCTGTGTCCCTCATGCACCTATATAAAACCATTCTGTGTCCATTATGCACCTATATAAAACCATTCTGTGTCCCTCATGCACCTATATACAACCATTCTGTGGTTGTACCAATACCTACCAAGCCTTGTTTACAGCTAGTGTGCTTTCCACAGGTTATTTAATTAATTTTTGCACTCAGTAAAGCTTCCCACTATTTTTATCAAGATAGTTTGGTGGTTTAGATTTATAAACGTCCTGGTGTTATCCCTTTCACACATCCAGCTTTGGGGTAGGCTGCAGTCCCTAAAATCTCATACAAGACTAACCTACACTTCATAGGAACATATTCACTTCTTTTCCAAATCATCTGAAATAAACTTCTACTTCACTTATTATTTCGGGTACTTTATACCTTTCCATCTGATCACTGCAGAATTCTCAAATTACACTCCTCATTTTCAACACAGTATTGAATTTTGTAACAGATAAAATTGGTTTAACTAGAAAAACTTGATGCATTTAATTGTCTAATGAAGCCCTACATAACAAAGACAAAAGGTTTACATTTTTTGTCCATGTCAGCTTTTTGATTACAAATAAAATTGTTCATAAATGCCTTATTTTACATGGTGTTTGTGACTGCATTTTAGTGGTAGTAACAATTTTTCCAGCCACAATCTTTTCATGATTTTTCTGTTGTAAAAAAAAAAAAAAAAAAATCAGACACTTGTATGACTGAATGTCCTTTTCAATTTTGCCAGCAGTATATATAAATAAGCAGGGGTGTGGGGTGCAGGATGACCCCCCCCCCCTGCAAAAAAAATGAATTTTTAGTTTGCATATTTTCGATCACTTTAGATCAACTCTAAACTGATTACTCTTTGAACGTTCGATCATGTGAGCATGCAATATTTCATGAGACACACACGCATGTGTATATATATATATATATATATATATATATATATATATATATATATATAGATAGATAGATATAGATTAGATATAGATATAAATATAAATATAGATACATGTTAGTTATATATCTATGTATGGGTCCCTGTCAGTTGACAGAGTTATCAAAAACTGGAACTCCATATGGTAAAGAACATATGATCGAGTTTTTTAAACAACCTCAAATAACCACAAAAAGTGCAAGTGCCCAAAAGAAACAAATAAATGACAAACACCAAAGCTACACCAGGAGAGACCACAGGAGCAACAGGATTAGTGTATTCTTCCTTTAATCACCGCTTTCGTCCACAAGACTTCTTCAGAACAATACAAAACACTCACTGTAAAAAACTGTTTAAATACAGTCCTTTCAAACAACAAGCAATTAATTAACAAATAAAGCAAATTATATAATTAAGTAATGACATCTTCAAATCAAAACTTAAAGGAACATAACCATAATGTAGTAAGGTTATAAAAAAATTCAAATGTTTTGAATGGAGATCACAGTACAGCGAGGCCCGGGAAAAATGTACCCTTTTCCTCACTATAGCAGTAGTGGTGCTGCGGTAGCATTGTTGCCTCACAGTAAGACGTTGTCCCATTAGATTCTCAGCTAGAGCGTCTTCTGTGTGGAGGCATGCGTGAATGAGCGTGCCTTCGTTGAAGGTTGTGCGTCAGGGCTGGTAACTCGGCACGCAAAAATCCACTACCAAACATTAGCGGACCGGAGTTCCGCTGTGGCGACCCCTAACCGGGATAAGCCGAAAGACACATTAGTGTGATCTCAGAGTTGGTATATACATAATTTGCAAGCAGTGTGGGGGGGGGGCATGGGGGCTTGCCCCCCCCCCCCAACAAAAATGTAAAAAAGGTATTTTTTTTTGTTTTTGATGCTCCAGTTTTTGGAAATCTGATCGTACAATCTCTCTATTTTTTCTATTTTTTTCAAGTTTTTTACATAGACCCATAAATATATATCTATATGTATACAGTACACTCTCAGTTAAGTGGAATTCAAGCAACCGGTACTCTCAGAACTCAGGCAACCAGCAAATGAAAAAAAATCGAAGAAATACAGCACAATTTTAATGTGCTACACTTTGTTTTCCCCCTGCAGAAACATACCTTACGTTTTTAGAGTTTTAAAAAGGAAGATAGAAATAAAGTCCCTCTCTCCCCAGCCTGAGAACAAGTCCAACCAAACAAATAGTATAGGGTACAGTATTAGTCAGGCCTATTTTTAATAGTAACTATCAAGCAACCAGAAACTAGAGTTATCTGGCATCTACCAATCCCCATGGGTGCTGGTTAACAGAGTTTACTGTGGAGAGAGAGAGAGAGAGAGAGAGAGAGAGAGACAGATCGAGATATAGAGATGTATATAAATACATAAATAGCCATTGGTTTAAAACTTGATCTGCATGCTTATCCCTCATTTTTGCTTAGTTTTTATCCTAAATCAAAAGAACACTTCACAGTTGGTAATCTTTCTGTATTCTGACTCAAGAGTTTGAACACAGAAAGACTACCAACGAAGTGTTCTTTCAAGTTTGTGCAAAAACTAAGTGAAACCAAGGGATGAACATTCAGATCAAAAGGCTAAAACCACTGGTTACTTGTGTTCAGTTGTTACCCAATAGGTTTGAGACTATTTTAAATAAAAAGGTTTTAAATGTAAAATGAACTTAGAGGTAGTAAACATGTTTGTTGTAACATTTTTAGGAAGTTTTTAACTAACCTATGTATTTTATGTTTTTATAGATATTTAATAGAGTCAAAATGTCTCATATTGTTGGTCAAGAAGTTTAAAAACATTAATTAAGTCATTATGATGTCATAGTCATATGGTATAAAAGAAGGTGAATAGGATTGTTTTTTTGATTCTGATTAAATCCCTATGTAAAGGGAAGAAAGCGCTCAATCAACTAATTTTATTTGTTAATAAAGAGTCAGTGGTGAATTCTATCTCAGCAGTGTTTTTCTAATGTTAAAACAAGGAGGTATGTCGACCATGGCTTCCTAGGCAGACAGGAACTGAATCCCCTTTGAATGACATCAAAAACTAAGTCAATTATTGAAATCAATATTTTTTGTTTATACTGAGGCATCATTCTAGGTGAGGATAGTATGTTGCTCAAGGCTAGGGACATACCTACCTGGGGCATGTACTAAGAGAGCTCAGTCATGTCTCTCTTCATATATTCCACCAAAGTACATCTCAGGTAATTCACACCAACATGAACTATGACAGAGTCATAACGGTACTGTTGCTGAGATACCCGAGTGCATGTGTGATTTGGCAAATCCTGGCACAGGACAAGCAGCTGACTGTGACTTTCTCCTTGTCCAACATGACTATTGAGTCTCCAATGACAGGAAAGCTTGGTTTTTGAGTGTTACACTTTATGGGCTTGGTGAGTGAGACACTGGTATTGCTGTGTGTCATGGGTGCTGTGGAGACTGTGTTAGCTGTAGTAGACTTGTGTTTTGGAGGTCTCTGCTGTTTCAATAAGTTTTCTGATAGAACCTCTCTGTATGTGGATTTACATGTTTGATCTGTACTTTGTGTGGGAGTAGTGGTACTATGTGAATATGTAGTAGTGGGTGAGTTGATGACCTTTGCCACATTACTGTTCTGAGTGACAGAGAGCATGGATTCTAGATTCTTGTTGTAAATACATCTCTTGCACTCTGTACTAGATTGTGTTATTAGTAGAGGGTTGTCTGTTTACATGAGGCAATTGCTACACTGCCTCAAGATACCCAAGCCAACAAGGTTGGCAGGAGAAACAAGGGTAGTCCAGCTGTCCAAAATGCTGGGTTGAAGACTGTTGTCACTAGGGGTGACTTTTCAGAAATGATCACGGAGGAGCTTGGCGAATGGATATTTCTGTCTGTGTTTTAAGAGAAAATTTGTTGAATTTAACTGTCTGGCTTTAGCTCACAATTGTGTGGCAGTGCACGGTGCTGTGCTATAAAACAGTGAAAAAATACCAGTAATACTCAAACAGTGGAAATAACAAAAACGCTTGCTAAACAGTGAATTTTATTTTACAGGCGCAGTGCAGCATGCAATTGCAGTATAAAAGTGTAGTTTAGTACGCAGTAAACAAGTACAGTATAAAAGTAGGTGGCAGGCAATGAAAAAGTGTAGTAAATAGTATAAATGAGCAAAAAAATGGGCAACTTATGCTTTTTTGGAAATCCAGAAGCCTCTAGTCGTCTGGTATCTCAGCTCATAGTTGTGCTTGGTAACCCACCTCAGCTCAGTACAAACAAGCAGAAACCTGCTCAGATGCAGGGGTTAAATACCAGAACTTAAAACTTGAAATAAAATTCTAACAAAATTCAAAAGGATCAATGAGGATGCTTATTCCAAGCGCTAGACCAGCCTCCCTGTATCAGTCAGGTCCCAATCAACACAATTCTCTCACGAAAGTGCAGACAGGCCCCTTCCAATCCAAGACGGCCTAGAAAACGTGCTCAGAACAAACAAACTACAACAAATAGCTCCAGAAGCTGCAGGCCTGGATCTGGACTATACTACAGCTACCCTAGTTTCAGCGGGAAACACTAGAGAATGTTTAACACAGCAGAAAACAGCAGTGAGACTATAGGTCTTGTGCTGTTGGCTGTGTTTGGTTTAATTATTATTTGTGACTCTCTAGCTATAAAGACTAGTCTTCTTCTTCTCCTCCTTTTGGCTGCTCCTGTTAGGGGTCACCACAGCAGATCAGTCAGCAGAACAAGTGGCAGTAGAGCTTTACAGTGTCAAGTGGCAGTAGAGCTTTACATTGTCGAGTGGCAATAGAGTTTTACAGTGTCAAGTTGCCACCCCGGCACCCAAACGTCCTGAGGAGGTACACACACACACACACACACACACACACACACACACACACACACACACACACACACACACACACACCTAGGGCCAGTTTAGAATGTCCAATCCACCTGCAGCAGGTCTTGGGAATGTGTGAGGAAATCAGAGTTACTACATGATCACAGGGAGAACATGCAGACTCTGCACAGAAGATACCCCAGCCGAGAATTGTACCAGAGAACCTCTTGCTGTGAGGTCACAATGGCAACTGCTACAGCTCTGTGCCACCCAGCTATAAAGACTACTCTGCTTGTGTTTTTCAACTGTTAAATGCTGTTCATCACCACTGTAACATTGTGTATACAACTTTAATAATCCACTTGTATGCATGTGCTTAATTGTATGAGTAAATCTCAATATTATAATTGATAAACTACACTTGTGCAAAAGTACCGTGTTACTTTAGTTAGTAACTTTCACTGAAAAGTAACTAGTAATAGTAACTTACTACTTTTGTAAGTAACTGACACAGCACTGTCTGTAGTGCAAGGAGCTTTATCTACTTCATATACTGACAGTTACAGAAACAAAAAGTGTAGGAAAACAAAAATTTTACCTGCTATGAAAACCAAGCGTTTAGCACTGCCATACAGACAGCAGCATACTTCTCAAATTCTTTGCCAAAAAATTCTGGCCTAATGGATGAGAAAAGGATCAAAACCAGGGACAGTTTATAAACACTGTCCTAATTCACTTAAAAAAATTAATGAAATAGGTTTTGCAGCAACATGCATTTTCTGAATAAGAAGAATTATGAAACTCTACAAGGGGTGGTACAATGGGCAGATTACAATCCTTGGAGATGTTTGAAG
Source organism: Protopterus annectens (assembly GCF_019279795.1). Taxonomy (NCBI): domain Eukaryota; kingdom Metazoa; phylum Chordata; order Ceratodontiformes; family Protopteridae; genus Protopterus; species Protopterus annectens. Next base: position 1,665,683,969 of record NC_056741.1, on the reverse strand, counting down.
GGACAAGGCAAAAATGTGAGATAAAATGAGGGAGAGTTAAGAGAAAACAGGCAGAAATAAAGTACCCCCGTAGAAGAAGGGAAAAAAAGCTGCTGGACACTTGTGGCAAGGTGAGGTTCTAACAGCTTTTAAAGGCCATTTTACATTCTGTCACGGTTCTTTCCCAACCATTACTATTTCTAATGGAAAACCTGATAAAGCATTCATACTTGTTGTTTTCAAATAGTTTCACACTAGGGAAACAATTAATAAGTTTACGCTTTCCCAATATCCAAGCAAGTAATCAGGTACTAAGCACAATACATTTATTTAAATATCACGTGCGATGGTAGTACTTACCATTGCAACATCATATGGAGTTGCTGCCCTCACAGATTGGCAATTCTGTGGCAAGAAACAGAAGATTCAGAAAGAATATATTTAGTTTAAATATCCCTTGAAATCAAGGGTATCCCTTGGAAGTTTCTAAATGTCTGTGTGCTCCCATGTCATCTGATGTAATATTTTATGAATATATGAAGTTGTATAGCTGCATTCATTAAATATTTTTGTCTGAATGCCCTTGCTGCCACATTGCATTTTCTGATGCCCCCAATCATAAGAAGCAAACATGCTCAGAAAAAAATTAAAAAAGACATATCGATTTCCCTATTACACCCATCTCCCTTACAAGCTATAATAGGGAAATACACATGTCCAAGTGAATCTAAAGTAATCTTTGCACTTGTGCTTTAATAAGTGAAGCAGATATGGGAAAACTTTCACCCTGAACTGGATGCTAAAAAGATCGTTCATCATAGCCACACACCCAGAAGTGTCAGAGAGTAGACAGGTGATGGCAGAGAACGTCACAAGTTGCATTTTCATATAAAATCAGTATTTTATGTGAAGAGAGAATCAGAAGAGCCACTTACCACCAGTGAACCTACCACCAGTAAGCTGGTTGAAATGGAATGCAGAAAATGCCTTCATTTTCATCACTGCACGCATGATCTTTAAATGTATGGGAAGCATATAAATATGTTAACACCATCATGTGTATACAAGTGTGACGAATGCACCTTTAAGTACACCCTGTGTTTGAAAAATTGACAGCTTACGGTAAAAAGGTAATTGAATTAGCTAGTAATAAGGAGTCACTTACCAATTTATTGTTTGTATAAAAGGAAGTAAACTAGAAAGCTAGGATCAGGAAATAAGTTCCACATATGAAGGTTCAGTTTGAGTTCATGTCATTATGACCTGGGACTAAACTCAGATGAAGATTTCTTTAGCCGTTGCTGAACCTGAGGAGACAGTCTGGATCTTTAGTTGTTGCTGAACCTGAGGAGATGGCCTGGATCTTTAGTTGTTGCTGAACCAGAGGAGATGGCCTGGATCTTTAGTTGTTGCTGAACCAGAGGAGACGGCCTGGATCTTTAGTTGTTGCTGAACCAAGGAGACCGCCTGAATCTTTAGTTGTTACTGAACCTGAGGAGACAGCCTGAATCTTTAGTTGTTTCTGAACCTAAGGAGATGGCCTGGATCTTTAGTTGTTGCTGAACCTGAAGAGATGGCCTGCGTCTTTAGTTGTTGCTGAACCTAAGGAGATATCCTGGATCTTTAGTTGTTGTTGAACCTGAGGAGATGGCCCTGATCTTTAGTTGTTGCTGAACCTGAGGAGATGGCCCTGATCTTTAGTTGCTACTGAACCTGAGGAGATGGCCTGGATCTTTAGTTGTTGCTGAACCTTAGGAGACAGCCTGAATCTTTAGTTGTTGCTGAACCTAAGGAGATGGCCTGGATCTTTAGTTGTTGCTGAACCTAAGGAGACAGCCTGAATCTTTAGTTGTTTTTGAACCTAAGGAGATGGCCTGAATCTTTAGTTGTTGCTGAACCTGAGGAGATGGCCTGGATCTTTAGTTGTTGCTGAACTTGAGGAAATGACCTGGATCTTTATTTGTTTCTGAACCTGAGGAGATGGCCCGGAAGAACCTGCAACAGTGACTTGTTATTAAAACTACTTACTGGAGGAACTACATAGAGGATTATAGTGGAGATAACCCAAAGGTAGTATTTCATTTGTTTGCTGACAGCCAAGTGACGCGTGATTTTTGCAATTTTTTTCCTGAGGATCTTTACAAAAAAACCTGCATTTCAATATAATTTCTGCCTCCTGTGTGTGTGTCTTTTGGCTTTTCCCGGTTAGGGGTCACCACAGCAGAACTCCGGTCCGCTAATGATTGGCAGTAGCGTTTTACAACCTTCAACGAAGGAACGCCCATTCACACATGTCGTCACACAGTAGACGCTCTAACTGAGAATCGAATGGGCAACGTCTAACTGTGAGGCGACAAGTACATTTCAGATTTTCAGAATGTATATACGTACTATAGATACAGTATATTCAGCATGCATTACAATGTTACTACCTTATGAATGCACTTAACATATTTTAAAACATCCCTGCCAGAGATGTTTAGGGATTTCTTCTTGTTTTGTGTAATCTCATAACACAAGTTCTGTAATGTAATACTTGCTTATCGAGCACTTCAAAAAATCCCTTGTAAAATATTAATTAAAATGTCAATAAAGAAGCTCAGCAGAAAAATTAGTATTTAAAAAAAAATCTGACTTACAACAATACAGTTTAGCCAAATGTAAAGCATAAATTATTGTTTACTTTTTTAAGAATTTAACCTTTCTCTCCTTTCTTAAACTTTTTCAAGAAATGACATCCCACTTAGTAAGGTCAGGGCATCCTGTAAGTTAGGAAATGCTAAGGGAAATGCAGATTTGCAAACTGACTTGTGAATTTAAACTGTTCTTCACTAATGACCCTCCATCTGACAAGCACTGGATGCAGGCAGACAAGCAGGAACAACTCTAATTAGCACAAGAAATCACAACCTCAACCTCTTAGCACAAGAAATCTGGACAAAGGCAAAAATAATGGGAGGACACAGGCCCACAAATTGGGACAAATTTTAAATACTGCTCTTATAAACTTAGAAAATTGCTAGAATAACTGTTTTGAATTGGCATGCAGTTTCTGAAAAGCATGAGGTCTGAAACTCAAATGTCTGGCATAATTTACTGAATTCAACCCTCAATGATTTTCAAGAAAACCACACATTTTATGAAGAACAGACCTAAAGTATGAGGGAAAAAAATCTGCAAAAACCTGAATAGTTGAGAAGTATGAGTAGGGATAATGGTGGTCTTTCATGCTGTTTACCCCCTTGTCTATCTAGGTTTTCTCTGGCTGAGAAATCTTACTTAACATTCTTCTTCTTTCGGCTTTTCCCGGTTAGGGGTCGCCGCAGCGGATCACCTGTCCACTCATGATTGGCAGTGGGGTTTTACAGTGTCGAGTTGCCAGCCCGGCACCCAACCTTCCACAGAAGGCACACACACGCATGCACTCATGCCTACGGCCAATTTTAGTGTGTCCAATCCACCTACAGCATGTCTTTGAGATGTGGGAGGAAACCGGAGCACCTGGAGGAAACCTATGCGACCACAGGGAGGACATGCAGACTCTGCACAGAAGGCATTAGGTTGCTAAAATACAATCAGTAAATTACTCACCCTAGAAAATGTTTTTTGTAAGACAGGTGTGTGAGGCTAAGCTGGCAGCCTGCTGAGGCATTCTGAACTGCAAGCAATGATGTTTTGCAGTACACCACATTTTGCCTGTCAGCAAACTAAAATCTTACAAAAGTGATAGATTTCTGCTGGGAAATACTATAAATACATTTTAGAATGGCAGTCCTTTGGGACTCATTCCTTTGTTATACACAAGTAATTTAAAAGCTATCGTATGTTAGTAATGGATTACTTTTGAGGAATGCATTAAGTAAATACGTAATTGATCACACATTCAAAAAATCAGTTACCTTATTGATTACCCAATCAATATGCAACTGATTAAGTTTTCTGAAAGCATACTCTGGTAAAGATTATCTTTTCACTTCAGCACCCCTGAATTTATTTGTTTGTTTATTTATTCATTAATTTATTTTTGAGAAGTAAATGGTTCACTGTTCTTTGATAATCTCTTCCAAGGAACAGCCTGGAGACAGATAACATGGATTGGTTTTACTTAAAGGGAGGAGAGGTCTTCATGACATGAAAGATGTATCATTTACTTCTGAGCCTGGAACAACTTATATACACGTTAACTAGAAATTAATGTTTTACACAGTATGAAAAATTATGAATAAGAAATTAAAATTGCACTATTTTGCAGATGAAGAAGAAAATGCTTAAAACACGACAAATGTCACGAACAAAATAATGTCAGTAAAATAATTCTGATGGTTAGCAGTAATGCTGAATATTGCCATTCTAAACAAATGCAAAGCTAATGTGCAGGACACAGGGGACACTATGGAAAAGGGGAAGAATGACAAAAAATATGTCAAGTGAATCCGTCTCTGGAGTCAATTTGTGTTAGAAATAAAATGGAAATCAGAAATAATTCTTTACTGATCAGTACAGAGATTAGCACAAAAAGAGCAGTGAGACAGGAAGGGGCGTGTCTTACTGTTCAGTCTGTTACAGACTGGTCTTCATAGGTGTATACTAGGTTAATGACCACCAGGGCCCTTATTCACCTAGCAGTGCAATCCAAATGGAACCCACAAATTTCATTTATGTAAGTGGTGATTTACTGACTACCTCTGTCCATCAGAGATATAGGAGCCACACCATACCTCTCAACCTCTTAGAACAAGAAATCTGGACACAGCCATAAATAATGGGGGGACAAAGGCCCAAAAATAGGGGCAATTTTAAATACTGCTCTTACAAACAGAAAGTAGATACAATAACTGATTTTGCATTAGCATGCATTTTTTTGAAGGGAATGAAGTCTGAAATTCAAATGCTTGTCATTATTTTCTGACTTCAATTCTTAATGCTTTGTCAGTGATTTACCAGAAAACAAAAATTTTATGAGGACCATACCAAAAATGTGAACCAAAAATCTGGACATTCTGCAAAAATCTGTAAGTTGAGAGATATGAGCCACACCTGGGTAGATTTCTGATTACTCGTCCATTGATCCAAGTTGCGTTTAAATAGAACTAGGGAGGAACTCTGATTCACATGAATGAGGAGCCTATTCCAGAGAATGGGAACTCTCTGAGAAATGTGTCTGTCTATCAAACAGGTCCTATTAAATTGGCAAGAAAAATTTAGGTCTTTTAATCTAGTAGTTCTGATGTGGCATGTTTTGAGACATTCAAAAGGTTCATAAAAAAATGGCACATATACATATAGTGATATTTGTAAATGGAATACAAGCAAATATCACATCACCTACGTTATACACATCTTGCAAAAAAATCATTAGTATATTTTTTGCTCTTTATACTTGGTGTATGCATAACTAATCAGACACTTTGGATTTAATGATTTAAAATGGGTGTACGTCTGTTTGTACACATACACACACTGCTAAAACAAACTGTGTGGATAAAGCTGACTGTACAAAAATATATCTATAAATCAATAGTATTATTAAAACATCAGATGCAGAGGCAGGTGTTTTTAGTGATGTGGATGGGTCACATTATCACTAAGATAGTAAGCTGTGCATCCATTGTATGGTCATCAGTAAGATCAACAGATAGAACTTTGTGAACAAGTAAACTGAGATTGTCATTTTATACTAAACATTAGGACAGACAGACCAAATGACCTTCAGTAACAACAGTTAAGTGTCTGTGGTACCATGGTCACAATGTGGTAAAACAGAAATATTCTACTGCTGCAGTCCACTGTTTTTGTAAAAGAATTAATAATCTGAGCATTTACAAATGCTTCTACAATAAATTTCCCTTCCAGTTTTAGCTGAAGCCTATCACAAGCACAAGTATAACAAAAGCCATTTCATTTGCTGACTATGTGACATTATGCTGGCAAAATGGGCTAGTACCTTACACCTATGCTGATTTGGTTTCTTAGTTTAGAATAGTTTCCTAACATTTTAGTAAAAGCTCTCTGTCACATGCATCTCAACTCTTCAGAATTTTACAGATGGTCTAGATTTTTGCCTCATATTTTTGGTGTGTGCTAAAATAGTTGCTTTTCTGGCAAATCACTGAGGATTGAAGTAATTAAACAATGGTACACATTTCAGTTTCAGGATTCATACCATTCAGATTATGCATGCTAATGCAAAACCTGTTCTGATTTTCTAACAAAAATATTTGAAATTTATTCCTGATTTTGGGCCTCTGCTCTTCTGTTATTTTTGGCTCTGTCCCTAATTCTTGTGCCAACAGCTTGAGAGGTTTGCTCTGCGGGTAGTATCTAGGTTAAAGCTGACAGCTGCTGCACTACTTCTGAATGATGTGGGATTATAACCCTATGAAAAAAAGGGACTATATTATATGAGCGAAAGTTCAAAAGAATGAATGCTCAAACATCGAAAAAGCACAAACATCAAACTTTATATTGTGGGAGGCTGCCCCCCCCCCCGCTAAATATATATTCCAACTCCGAGGTCGCACTACAATGAGGAAAGGGCAAATATTCCTATCCTCACTCTACTGCGACCCCAGAAAAAGCATTTCGATGTCTGGCATTTTTGATCATAAGAGCGTTCGTTCTTTTGAACTTTCACTCTTATGATATAGTAATTCTTTACCTCTGAATTTCCTGGTCTCTTCCTCCCCACAGACTTGTATATCTATCCTAAATATTGTGTACTTACCTGGCATAGCATCCCCCAGTATAAGAAGAGCCTCCCTTCTTTAGGAAAGGATTCATCATGTTATATATGTTTATGTGATACCAGCTGAGGAGACAATCATCTTTAGAAAACAAATTAGAAAAACAAGTAAAGGTTTATTTCACACTTTTGTTAAAAACCAAAAACTGCACACAGATAATACAGGCTGTCTGAGGATGTGCTATATTTAAAGTCTAACCTGGGCATCTTATCTGTCTGGTGCAGGAAATGTGAAAGCTGAGTCACTTAACTGGGCTTCATACATGGATCCTCTTCATGAATAATAAACCACAAAAAGCATAAAGTAGCAATACATTGAAGGGGTCGGTGCCTAACACTAACCTGGTGCCTAACATTAACAATCATCTTATGCATAATTCCATAAATACAATCTTAAGCCATCTTAGCTACTTCTTTGTAATTTCCCGTTGTGCAATACTGCTTTTATTTAATTATTGAACTCTACTGTATGACTATAACATTTTATGCAACTATGACATATCAAATTGAAAATGTATTTAATTATGCTACTTGTATGTTTTAATGTAATTTGTGTGGAGTTTTTCTCCACGGGCCTCCATTGAAAATGGGTACCTTACCCAGTGTACTTTCCCGGTTAACAAATGTCAATAAATAAATAAATAACACCCACAGATATGAATGCAGTGAGACAGGAAGTAGCAATGCACACACAACTATATGTGATCCATCATTGTGTCTGTACCTGCTGCCCTGCTTAACATGAAATACTAAATGGGGATTCATGCGAGTTCCTCTGGCATACTCCACAGAGCAATATATCACCATCTACCCCAACCAGGAGCAGGTCATCACATATATAACTAGGACCCGTTTCTAGTACAGAGGCTGATTCAGGCTTTAGGCAGCACAGGCGTACACTGTGCTGACTGGTACATTTGCAATGGAGGCCGGGATTGACAGGTTTACATTTCCCTGCTAGTAACTTCATATTGTTATGTATCTGTACCCAACAGTGATTTTTACATCATCACTGCTTCGTATAGTGTTGGTCACCTTGAATGCACCACAGTTTCCCATGTCTGCAATACTGCTAATTAAATAATAATGCATCAGCCCAGCTATGCTCTTTACATCCTCTGCACCTGTACAGAATATTTTTTAAATGTAATGCCAATTTTAAAGGCTTGGGAAAACAAATGGCCAGTCTTCTTAAAGGTTCTTAAAGCATGAACACTTTTTAGACAGGAATTTTAAATCAACATTTCTGTAATGCATTAAGTAAACACTAAAAAAGACGGTTACAAAAGATTACTAAAATGCAATGTTTTAAATTAGAACTTTGTAGTCTAAAGCAACTACAACATATGTAAATGTTTCTGAATACATGCCATAGCACTATCTTGTCACAAAGGCTGGAATTTAAGTTTTGTACCAGATGTGAAAAACAGGAAATTAAACACTTCACAAGGAAGTGACAAGTCAAGGTTATTATCATGACACAAAAATTAAATTCTTCATTTGATCATCTGATTAGAAAATAACTTTCAGAGACATATTACTTGGTAATGTCTGAGGTTTCCCCCTCACTAAATCTCTACAGATTTGCCAACTATGACAGATTTTCTGATCTTTTCCAATAATTTCACTACCTGCATAATAAGTTATACATCATGATAGATACTGTGTAAATTAAAATGCTTTTCCCAAAAATACTGTGTGTGCAGAAAAGAAAAATATGCAAGGCTGAACAGCAAGTTTTCAAAACAATATAGCTTGCTTTGCAAGAACAGTTAGCTGCTGCTATATTAGAAATGTCTAGCATAGATATTAATAACATATAGCTGTGGGCTTATGGCGTCCTGTTTATAAAATAAGGAAGTATCATTGTTTTTATATTACAGAGATTGCTTCAACTAAAATAACATGAACTTTTGCATATTAGCAACAGAAAAGGACAGTTGCATCACAGGGACTTTCCATATATCAAAAATAACAGTGTTTAAAGTATATAAAGTACACAATGCTTGCTTTTCATTCAGTGACGTTTTTACTGAGCGTGCATCAGTATCATCATCTGTCTAGCTGTGTTATAATAAGAATTAGAAATAGCTCTGAAAGAATGAACTGTTTGGCAAGAATTTGTTCTGAGACAAAGTATAACAGATACAGTAGTACGGAGTTTGTCTGGTCAATTTTGGACATTTTACACATCATATTTAGCTCACAAACTAATTCCTCTCATTTCTCAGAATAATTATTCAATACCTGACTGAAATATTTCTATATTCCTTTACAGACAACCTCATCAAAAAAGCCTGCTCCATCCAACTACTACCTTCTCTATGAAAAATATTCTTTATATTTCCCTTAATTCATTATCTTTTGTTCCTGTATATCACTTTTGAAAACAGAATTATATAGAAAGTCTGTGTTTGCACACTACTTCTCCAAAACTCGTGTCATCGTAAAAATCACAATACACAAGTCTGTACAGTTTCTGCCTACAGCATCTCGCAAACAGTGTGAGATGTTTAACAAACCGACATTAAGTTAAAATCCCATGAAACATACAAAACATGCTTTTCCATCTGTGGTCCTCACTTAGCACTTTGTGTATGATACCACCTAACACAGATTGATGTGCTAATGCAGACTGACAGACTATGAATCATTCATCATGCATGCATCTTGCTGTGCTGTTACTATGGCTCCCTCATCCTGAGAAGTTGAGCACTACAGCTTTCACTGCTAAAAACATTTCTTTTGACAACTTTGAGAGTTATCTAAACTGATTTTTCATGTTGCTGATGTTAAAAAAAATCACCAAACAAGAGACTCCCATACATCCTACATATCTTTTAAGAATAACCATTAAGTTAGTATGAAACACTAACCATAAACTTAAGCTCATAAGTAAACCTAACCCTCACCTTAATGATAACCAAAACATCATTACTAACAGCACCTCTACAGAACTACACTGACCACGTGAAGCCAAACAGCATTTCCTTCAAAGTAACATTTCATTCAAACGCGAAATTCAGATGAATTAAATTCATCTGAAATATCTAGAACAAACTGCCTAAGAAAAGGTAGTTAGAGCCGAATGGTCATTTAAACAAAAATGGCAGCTCAATCATTTCTGTTGTGCCTTTTCTAGAAGCTTCCATTCAAGGACTTGGGTAGAATTTAGTGTTTATTTTCTTACCACATTTTCAGCATGTATTTTTGAGGATAGACAGAGGTTCATAGGTGTTTACTAGGATAATGACCACAAGGGCCTTTTTAAGCCTAGCCATACATCCAAAATATCTGACAAGTTCTCATACTCTTGAAGGTGAGTTATGGATCTCAAAAAATATTTAAATATAAATTGCAAATTAAACCTCTAGATAAAATTATCAAATAACAGAATAAGAGAGTACAGAATTAAGATGTAAAGGTACTACTACTGTGAGAAGTGATCTTGACAAAATTCCCATTGCCAAGAAATATTCAGAATAAAGTCTGAACCACATTCTATATAGCACACATTTATTGTTTTTCTGTTTTTATTTTATTTGTCCTTTGGACTTCAGCTTCACTGTTGACCAGCTTAAAATAAGTTGTAACTGTTGGTCACAGGTAATGCATTTATCTCCCCTTTGGGGAAGATATCCGTGAACCAGTTTTCTGTAAAAAATAACACATTTGGTATCACAAACCCATGTTTCTTTTCTGCTTTGTTCTCATTAAGATATTTTCTTATTAAAAGTTTGCCCCACAATGCACTATTTTCATAGTCCTTACTCCCAATCTACCAATGGGATATGACTCCAGCACAGTTTTTCAGGCTAGTTCCTGTGCAGCTCTTCCTTCCTATCCTATCTGCCAGGGTCGTTCCCAGGCACCTGATAGCTGTTTGATACAAATGCATACTACCATGCTTCATAGTGCTCATGTCCCCTACAATGCATCAACAGTGAGATGAGAACCAAAAGGAGGCTGAAATGCAGAAGTGGAGTCACATGCAGGAAACAGTAGCTGGCTTCACACCATGTAGGTCACAGCAGCCTCTGCATTACAGTATTACATCTGGAGCTAATGCAACATTATAGATAGGTAGGAACAGCTCAGAAATAGGCAGCTGCAGTCCTAGCAGCAAAGACAGAGGGAATTCAGGGTGCATACCCTGGATGGCAGGCAGGTTCAGATAATATTACAGTTAATATACAAATAGGGAGTCTGCAGACAACATAGTAAAACATGTTACTTAGAAGTGATGAACAACAATACAAGACTGGAGCAGGTAGTCTAAGAGACGTATTTCTTTCACACAACAGATCTCTAGCAGAAGGGATGGAGGAAGATTCAATTTAAAATAGGTACAGGGAAGTCTACATTCAAAAACCGTAAAGGATGAGACAGTACAGGATTTATGAGGCTTACAGATGGAAAAGAAAAAAAGCAGACCAAACAGCCTAGCAGTTGCTATGTGCTGCCTTTAGAGGCCATGTGTAAAATGAAACAGATGGCTGACTGGCACGTTATTTAGGTGCCGCCCACAACATTTAATAAGTAACTCCTTCCGTCCGCTACCCAGTTTTTCTAAGGGAGGGAAAAGTGTGTGGATTGAGTAGGGAGCATAGATGCCTCATGCTTCTTCCTTATTTACATATTTATTTTAAAGGGATGTTGAAGCCTCTCAGCCTAAAAAAATCATGATTACTACTACAAACCTGTTACTGAAAGTGCTTCTGCAGAAATGCCGCCTGCCATATTAAGGAACAAGGTTTCTCCCCATACAGTTTATTGAAATGCACTCTTAGTTTTTATTCAGTCTTTTTATGAGTTTTCTGCTATTAATTTGTGTAAACAGAAAAGAGTACACATCTGAAAGAAATTCCAACAATGAAATATATTACCTTGTTGCCATTTGTATAACTTTTAAGTCTAAGTTTCCTCTTCTTTTTCACTAATGAATAATACAGGATTTTTTTTTAAACTTGTACATTGCCAGTAATGTAAAGTAGTTATTTATTTGTACATGTTTACCAGGGCAGTGCACTGAGAAATATTGACCAGTTTCAGGCTTAGTCCGGGTCTAATACAAAACATTTCATAAACAAATACTACAGAAATGTGAGCAATAACAGAGTAGTTTAAACTAATTACTTAGAAAATCTGTGTATATACATCCCAGTGAACAAGCACAATGCAATACGCAATCAAGCAGTAAAATTCAATATATACAATAGTTTCTAAAGTTAGCCCGGCAAGCCAGCACGTAAAAATCTACTGCCAATCATTAGCGGACTGGAATTCCGCTGTGGCGACCCCTAACCGGGAAAAGCCGAAATAGAACAACAACAATAGTTTCTAAAGTAGGCCAATCTTCAGTAAACCTTGAGAAAGTAGAAAAGACTAGGAAAGGAGAGAAGTGCGATGTCTTGTGTTGAAGCACGAGCATTTGGCTTGGATAAAGTGCTTTTTCAGCTGCATTCTGAATTTGGTATACGTGCTAATTTCCTTAATGGTGATTGAGAGATCTTGACAAAGAGTAGGTGCATGACAGTAGAAAAAGTACAGTTGTGTACACTTACCATAAATATAGATGTTCGAGTGTATTCACTGTTGCAGTCATTACATTTGGGTAATCCTGCTGGCAGGTTGCCCTCAGTCGGCCTGAATTCCAAAGTCCTGGGTCCTGCGTCGGCTGCTGTTGCCCCTTCCCTAACGTCAGGTTGTCAGGGGTATAAAAGATGCGGCCAACGCCATTTTCTTTAGTTTTCTTGCCCCAGATGTCAGCTGCCCCCTAAAAGGGTAGCCAAAATTATATATATATATATATATATATATATATATATATATATATATATATATATACATATATAAATACATGCACCAATATACACTTTACCTTCATCTACAAGCAAATACACCACATAGGTTGCATAAATCAGAGAAGGAAGGATAGGTTCTATCAGAAGAAAGGGGGGATGGCTGGTGGGTAACCTGGACTGCAACAGTGAATATACTCAAACATCTACATTCATGGTAAGTGTACACAACTGTACTATGTTCTTCATGTTTCACTGTTGCAGTCATTACATTTGGGTAGAGTCCCAAAGCTATGGATGGGAGGCTGGAGCTAAACAGCATTAGGAGCGGCTATGAGGCCCTGCAGAACTGCAGTGGCAAAGCCTGCCCTGGATTTAGAGTAGAGTGGCAGATGATAGTGCTTTGTAAAGGTGTGCACTGAACTCCAGCCTCTAAAATGTCCTTGGTTGGTACTCCCCTGAGAAAGGCTGCTGAAGTGGCTGCAGCTCTAGCTGAATGTGGCCTAATGCCCTTAGGCACTGGCTTGCCATGGTGTAAGTAGCAGAAACAAATGCAGTGGCCTATCCACTTTGAAATAGTTTGCTTTGAGACAGCCTTTTCTTGTGATCCTGCAGCATATGCCACTAGCAATTGTTCTGTCTTTCTGAAAACTCTGGTTCTGTCCAAGTAGAATTTAAGCTGTATGTGTACGTCCAAAGAGTGCAGAATTCTCTCCCACTTGTTCTGTGGATTTGGACAAAAAGTTGGCAGATGAATAGTTTGGTCAAGAGCCACACTGGACACCACCCTTAGGCATAAATGCTGGGTTTGTCCTCAGAGAGACCCTGTCTGGGTAAAAAATGATAAAACACAGCCATGAGTGTCTGTAGCTCTGAAACCCGTCTTGCAGAATAATTGCAATCTCCAGTCCCTATCACGAATGGGGAAGAAGTTATTGCTAGGAGCAGAGCTGTTTTCCAAGATAAAAACTTTATATCAGCAGTAGCAGCTGGCTCAAAAGGAGGCAGGGTGAGTTTTTCCAAGACATAGTTGAGGCCCCATGCAGGCATTGGTGATCTCCTTGGGGGCCTTAAATTTTTGGCTCCTCTGAGGTACTGTTTTAATAAGGGATGAGAAAAGATTGGTGGCTCCATATTGTAGTGAGCCAAAATGGCAGAGGCATGAATTTTAATAGATAAAAATGATAGGCTTTTGTCCAGCATCTCAGTTAAGTATTGCAAAATCTGAGGAATATTTGGCACAGCTGTATCAGTTCCTTGTGCCTGGTTCCAAGCACAGAATCTCTTCCATTTTCCAGCATAAGTTTTTCTAGTACTAGGCCTTCTGGCCTCCAAAATGACATCCATCACAGCTTTACTGAGAGGTGTGTTTTGTATGACTACATTATCCGCCATGCTGCAAGGTTTAAAGTCCTGAGTTGGCTGTGCAGGATCTGATTGTTTTGCTGGGACAGTAGATGAGGTATTTGAGGTAAGGTCCAAACTGGGCATTGAGACAAGTTCTTTAGGATTGGAAACCAGTACTGGCGGGGCCAGTCTGGGGCAATCAGTATCATTTCTGGCTTCTCCTGTCTGAACTTTAGGAGTACCTTGGGGAGGAGAGGCAGTGGGGGAAAGGCATATACTGATAGGTTTTTCCAGCTGAAGGATAGGGTGTCCATTTTCCATGCTTGTCTGTGATAAGTCCTTGTGCAGAATATTTTTAGTTCATAGTTGTGAGGGGAGACAAATAGATCTATGTCCGGGCATCCCCATTTTCTTGTTATCACGCTGAAGACTTGTGGTTCCAGCTGCCACTCGTGGGGATCCATGAGGTTTCTGCTTAGTTTGTCTACCAGAGTATTTTTCCTTCCTGGCAGGAATTGCACCTGAGAAGTACTTGGTAAGTTAATGCTGTGTCCCACAAAGTCATGGCTAGTCTGCAAAGGGGGTAAGAATGTGTGCCTCCCTGCTTGTTTATATACCACATGACCATGATGTTATCTGTCTTTATCAGTAGTTGTCCCGGATGAAGTAGGTCCTTGAAGGCTGTCAGGGCATTCTAAACAGCTATCATCTCTTTTTGATTGATATGTAGATGCATTTGGGTTGAGGACCATGTGCCCTGAATGCATCTTCCTGCCATGTGGGCCCCCCAGGCATAATCTGATGCATCTGTTGTCAATGTCTGCCTGGCTGGGGGTAATGTGAATGGCTGCCCCTTGTTTTGGTGACAAGCCTTTGCCCACCATCGAAACTCCTGTTGTAGGCAGGGAATGAGAGTAATCATTGTTTCCAGGCTGTGGCAATGCTGAGTCCAAACACTTTTTAGGTACTATTGAAGTTTCCTCATATGCAGTCTTGCACATGGAATTAGTAGGATGCAGGATGCCATGAAGCCCAAAGCCTGCAGAAATTTTCTTGCAGATAACTGGGCCTTTGTTGCCAACCTTTTGAAATAGGTAGTCAGTTGCCTTTGTTTGTCTGGTGTGAGATAAGCCATCTGGGCAGTTGTATTTAAGCTTGCACCCAGGAATATTATCTCTTGAGAGGGTACTAGTTTTGATTTGTTTTCATTGACTGTGTACCCTAGGCATGTTAGAAGTCTTTTCACAAACGCCAGATGCTGTAGAAGAATGTCCTTGTTCTCTGCTTGAATTAGACAGTGGTCCAAGTAACGATATATTTGTATTCCTCTTTGTCTGCAGAATGCAATTACTGGTGCCAGGCACTTTGTAAAGACCCTGGGTGCAGTAGATAAGCCAAAGGGCAGTGCAGAGAATTGGTAATGCACTGAGCCAGCCTTGAATCTGAGGTATCTTCTGCATAACTGTCTGACTGGAACATGCAGGTATGTCTCTTTTAGGTCTAGAGTCACCAGCCAAGCGTTCTTGCCCAGCATGGGCAGAAGCTGCTTCAAAGTCATCATCTTGAATTTTGGTATATCCAGGAATGTGTTCAGAATAGATAGGTCCAGTATTGGTCTCCAGGTCTTGTCCTTTCTGGGTACCAAGAACAGTCGAGTAAAATCCTTGTCCCTGCTCTTGCTCTGGTACTTGTTGAATGGCCCCCATGGCCATGAGGGATGAGACGTGTTTTTGTGCCTCTGCCCACTGATTTTTTGGCAGATCTGGCTAGCCATTTGCCTTTGGCAGGGTATGGAAATGGAACTTGTACCCTTGGGACATGATATTTAGAACCCAGTTGTCCTGGGTTATAATGTGCCAATTTTGTGAAAAAAAAGTGCTAATTTTCCCCCTAAGGGTGCTGCCAGGAGATAAGTGCTTGGTACAGGCAGGGGGAAGTCATTAGGACTGTTTCTTGTATGGTTGTGATTTGTCTTCTCCAACTTTGGAGGTAGAAGCACCCCATTGTTTTGACCTGTAGGAACCTTGCAACTGGAATCTGCCTCTAGGGCATCTGTATCTGCCCCTTTGAGGTCTGTCTGACACAGGAAAGGACCAATTCTTTGTAGGCCACTGTCTACTAAACCTACGGGGTTGTACTTGTAAAACATCTTTGACAGTTTGCATGGATTTAGCTTTGTCCTCCATTTTTTTAACACCTCCTCTGCCTTAACACCAAACAAAGTATCATGCTGTAAAGGTGCATCTAATAATTTAACCTTGACATGATCAAGCAGATTTTGTTCCTTTAACCAAGCATGCCTCCTAATTACAGAACCCGTAACTGCGGCCCTGCAGGAGGCCTCCAAAGAATCAAAACCACATTGCAAGGTATGCTTTCCAACTTGTTCAGCTGCATGCAATAAATCCTGCATTTCCTTGTTTTCTGCACATTCAGAGTTTAATAACATTTTCTGTTTAAGCAATGCCATGACATGTTGCTGATATTTGAGCATATGAAACTGACAGTTTAAGGCCCTTATAGCCAAGGTAGCAGATGTGTAAACCTTTTTTCCCCATCTATCCAGTGCCCTAGAATCTCTGTCAGAGGGGGTAGGGTTTTTTTGCAGCAGAAGCCTTAACTCCTTTGGGACCCTGTGAAATAGTTTCTGGGTCTGCAGCAGGAGTTTTAAAAAGGAATTTATGAGAGTCAGGAACCCTGTAATATCTGTCAGGCTTAACAGGAGCTGGAGGCAAGGAGTCAGGGGTAAGACTAGACTCCGAAAACACATCATTTACAATATCTAACACAGGTGGAATGGCTAGTGGCCTGTGTTGAGGTAGTAAAAGGAAATCCCTGAGCCTCTTTTTAGATTCTGAAAAATCTTGGCTCTCCCAGTGGAAATGCTCCCTCATGGTATGCAAGGATTTCCCAAAAGAATAGTCCTCTGGAGGAGAAGCTGAAGGTATAGATTCTTCAGCATGAGAATCCTCATAGGGGGGAAGAGAATATTCCTGATCAGAAGAGGAATCAGAAGAAATGGAAACCTGATCTGAAGATTCATAGTCAGTCTCTTGCCTAGGCCTCTTATCAGGAGGGGGATGGGAACCCCTGATCAAGGTAATTAAGTCTTCGACCATTTTGAGCATCTGTTTTTTGGGCATAGAGGCCTGTCCACGTGGCTCTTGTGTTTGTTTCTTTGCTTTAGAAGGTGCTTTGGTCTTTGCCTTTGAAGATGAGGTAGGTTTAATGTAAAGATGTTTAGGTCTGAATACACCCCCAGAAGCCAATGCCTGCTCAGCGGCTCCGGACCCATCTGAAGGAATAGTATCCGAAGCTCCAATACCTTGAGTTTCTAGCGGCATGGCTGACTCCACGTGGGAGTCGGTAGTGGCCTGCGACTCTAAAGTAGCGGGCATCTGGGGCTGCGAAAGTGCCTCACTAAGAACCGGCGAACCGGCGACTGGCTTAGGAGAAGCTTCGTCGTTGGTTTTGGGCTTTGGTTGTCTATCTCTCTCCTTTTATTTCCGTTTTTTTGTGAACTCCGGTAGTCAGATGGCTATCCGATGACATTTCTGAATTATTAAACCGGCATCCAAAATAGTTTAAAGCAAAATCATACTGACGCTTAATAGTGCGTTGGTTAAATCTAGCACAAAACCGACAACCAGCAACGTTGTGATCAGGGCCTAGGCAAGGAATACAGTAAGAATGAAAGTACTTATTAGGTATTTGCTTTCCACAAGAAATACAATTATTAACTTTTTCTGACATCGGTCTGGAGCAAGAAAAAAGTTTCCCCAACGGGGTACTTAGCCTTATTGAAGACTTCTGATCTGAAACTCGAGCACAAAAATCTCAGGAGTCGGCCGACCGGCACTTGCGAACTGCTTCTGCTTCGGGCACCGCGCAGCAAGAAAGACTAAAGAAAATGTCATCGGCCGCATCTTTTATACCCCTGATGACCTGATGTCAGGGAAGGGGCAACAGCAGCTGACGCAGGACCCAGGACTTTGGAATACAGGCCAGCTGAGGGCAACCTGCCAGCAGGATTACCCAAATGTAATGAATGCAACAGTGAAACACGAAGAACATCATGTGCAGTGCTGTGGAGGTTGGTTCTAGAGGTAATGAGTAATATTGTTTACTAACTTATTAAAGAAATGAAATAAATACCATCCAAAGCTGAACTACAGTGTGACACAGGGTGACACCAGTGTATCCCATCTCATAGGAATATACTAGTTAACCACTTAAGTAAATATTTTACATGCTACATGTTGCACTACCATTCAGAAATGCAATGCAGCATTAGGTAGCAGCAAATATAAACTTCCAAGAAGGAATTATTGTTTATGCATCGCTAATGTAAATCTTATAACATTGCTCTTTTCCAAGACTGTACTGAGGACGTGTAAAAGTAACACAGACCTCAGGCAGTGAGCTTATTTTGTTACATACAACTGAAAAACATCATCTGTGTAGGACAAAATATTTAATCAACTACAGGATTCTGCGGCCTTGCCTTCTTGTATGTTCTGTGAGTCTGAACACTATGAAAGTACAATAAGGGAAGATCTCGGTACTTCATGTTCCCCTTCCTGTACCAGTTGTATATGTTATGTGGACCAGGTGCAGAGGTCAGGCATCTCAGAAGGTCTCAGAAGGTCACATAAGATACAAGATGACATCTGCCGCAGAGTGTAACACTCCTGGTTTGTCTTCATTTGCAAACAGGCTTACTTCTGAAAACAAAAGTACCCTCCCCCCTCCAAACCATGTGTGCATCTGCTATGTATACACATGCACATGCATACCACCTACCTAGGGAAACAATACCACAGGCCACCAGAGCAAAGGAGAACTTCATTAGTAAGCAAGCGCAGGCCAATAAATGAACCAGACAAACAGCATCTGTCTACGCAGAAGCTAATTCTTGTTTCTGCTAGATGATGAAGCATTCAAAGTAGCAGGACGGGGTAGCTATATACAGTTGTCTTGCCCTGTCTGTGTGAACTGGAAGGTGGTACTGTTTGTAATCTGCAGACTTGGCCATTTATGTCTTTATACAAAAACTAACACAGCACAACAAAATACAACGACCAAGATGGACGACTTGGTTGGTACAGATTACTTATCATGCTTGGAGAAATATGCTTGCATGTTAACATTTCAAAACTAATTCAAAAAATTAAAAGGAATTCTAACAATTATTTTTTTGTTCTCTACCAATATAACACACAAAACATTGACTAACAACAGTGCTGATGTAACTCAAACAAGGCTCCTTTAAGCTATGGCTCTTTATGCCAATGGTAAAAGTTATCCTCTTAAAAAAAACTTTTGTGTGTGAAGAAGTCGGACTCAGCAGCTTGTGTTAATTTATAAACAAATTCCCCGTCTAATGTAAGTAATGTTCTAATGGCCCCTGGTGTGGGTCATACCTGCTTAAAATATGAGACGTTTAAGAATATTAAAGATAACTGAGGATCCGGATATGGTGGCCAGGGCAAGGTAGGGGCTGTACCATATGGTAATAGTTTTTAAGATATTTGGTACCTCTGTTCTGTCCATATCCATTGTATATAATGTATTCTGGTATCCTGTACCATTGTAGAGCATAAAATACACATTGATGAGGCTCTGCTAAATGTTATGTAGTATAAGAAAGGAAAAACATTAATTGCCCATATACAGAATAAGGACACAAAAGTCAGAAGTAGTAAAAAATACTTTGCTTTGTCTTTTCTTTGAGAAAATAGCCACATGCTGAACTCTCTATTTGGTATAACTTGTCTAAGAACTGGAAAAAGTGCATTCAGAGATTTGATTTACCTTTGACTGTGAGTAGAATATCCAAGAACTTGTAGGGGCATAGTGTGCCATGTTTCTGCATGTTGTGGGGGGCCTTGAAAATGATTAACCTAAGTTTTGAGAACAAGAAAGACAATATTGCAGTTCTGAAATAAGAGTTTAGAGTTAGTGTGAGACAAAAACAGTCCAATGTTTATTCATCACTTGCTCTGTACAAGTTCCCAAAATGCCTGTTCATACTTGTGTTACTGCATTGAAAAACTGAGCAAAAGACACTGAATTTAATGAATTATAAGATTTATTACTGAGGCTCTTAATGTGGTGCCAGAAATGGTCAGAGAAGGGCCAGATTACTGAAGGAATCAGCTGTAACATTAAATATTTCTTGACATGTGCAGACGAGTGAGCTCAACTCAAGCAGTTAAAAGGTCCCACTGAAGAGAAAGATGATTAAAGAAAGGCTTGTGAGGCAGGCAAGCTGAAAATAAAAATAAAAAAAAAACAGGAAATATGAGTCAAAATAATTTTCAAGTATGAGAAATGAGAAACATGACACAGGGAAAGGTACAGATATATAGATTAGCTGTGTGTTTTATATAGATAGATATACAGAGGCAGAAACAAACATTTCTGAAAGAAGTTAATACATGATTGTTTCTGATTGCAAGATCAAGTTTATAATCTAGTTAGCTGCTGTGTAATGTATATCTAACCTTTTCTATTGTTGATATTTATCTCAGTGTGATGTTTGCTGACATGCTTTTATATCCCCATTCTGACGTTGCCCAAGCAAAGACTATCAAACAGAATAGGATCAGACCTTGTCTTATATATCAGCAGAGGTAAACTCTAAGTAATCTGTAAAAAAACAGAATATGAAGATAGTTCTAGAAGTACTCCTAAATATTCCAATTATCCATCTTTACATTTTTCCAGAATAGAATCATTGTACCTTTTCAAGGAGTGTATCTGAAGGTTATAAAATGTAGCTCTGTATTCAACTGTACATGAGATCAATAAAATATAAGTTGCTACAATGCGCTGTTTGGAGGAAGTAAGCATGCCCTTGAGAATTAGATGGGCTATGGAATAACTAATGCCTTTAACAGAAAACAGATTGGTCATAGTTTAAACTGAATTAGGCTATCTCTAGATCATGTTCGACACCTGAAGTCAACTCCTCGTTGGCCAGATCCGACCATAATCTAATCACCCCAGACATCCACATCCCACCCCCACCCCCCATTAAGGAAACCATGGTAAAAAATTTCTCCAAAGCCAACTTCATGCTTAAGACAGAAGTGGCGAACTTCATGACACCCATGCAGATGGACAATACAGTTACGACTGCTGAATCCTACACAAATGCACTTTATAAGCACTTACACGAGTGCATGGATCATGCTATCCCAAACAGAACCAAGACGCTATCCTCCAAAATAAGGAAGCCAAACTAATGGTCCCCTGTCATAAACAAACTCTACAACAGAAGGAAGAAACTGTTGCAAAAGATAGTAAAAATCCCATGAGTGGAGGAGCTCCCTGGTCAGCCTCAGTAAGAAGCTGAGATCCCTTATAAGATCCTCCAAAGCTAGCTATGAAAACAAAATTGCCACTGATTCTAGGAACAACCACAAAGCATTCTATAGCTATGTCAAGAATCTCAATGGCAGCACTCAGATCTGCTCTGAGTTACAGCACAATGGCACGAAAATTACAAAACCAACTGATATTGCCAACATCCTGGCAGATAGGTTCAGTACTAACTTTACCCCCTCTCACCCCCTAAAGGGCCCATATCTATACAGGAAGAATGCAGAGTCCCTGCAATCACAACTATGCAGGTAAAAGCTGCACTCCCTAAAGCCAAAAACACAGCATCCATGGGACTGGACAACATCCCAGGCTGCAAACTTCAGAACGAACTGGCTCCCCACCTAAGCACCATGTTCAATCACAGCCTCAGGTCAGGCTTTGTGCCCACTGAATGGTGTGCAGCAACAGTTATCCCACTCCACAAAAGGGGAGCCACCACTGATCCTGGGAACTATTGCCCTATTAGACTGATGAGCCTGGTCTGTAAGGCCATGGAACGTATCAACATGGAACTCATAAACAAAGACATTGGTAACCTCTAAACTCTGGACCCCACCCAGTCCGGGTTTGTGAAAGGCAGAACATGCCTCTTGAACCTGATCGACTTCTTTGAGGCAGTCACCAAAGCCGTAGATGAGGGTAAGGTGGTTCACACATCCTATCTTGACCTTGCCGAGGTTTTCAACACCATCCCCCATTCTGTAATTATAGTTAAACTCAATAATCTAGGTATAAAGCCCTATGTCACAAGATAGGTTGCCAACTGGTTCACTGGCAGAACCCACACTGTAAAAGTTGTAGATTCCAAATCTGACTTCAAACCAGTAACAAGTGGAGTACCACAGGGTTCAGTCCTGGGACCTCTCCTGTTTGGTATGTACTTCTCTGAAGTAAAGGCTAACACAGTAGGCCTTTGGCTAATGAAGTTCACAGATGACTGCAAACTAGGAGCCATAGTAGAGTCCCTAAATGATGTGGACATCCTACAGAAGGGCCTCACTGAGACAGATGCCTGGTGTCAGAGCAATGGCCTCAAGCTCAATGCCAAAAAGTGCATTGTCATCATCTTTGGTAAAAACTCTGTACCCATGGACTACCACTTAGGCGGCGGTCTACTTAATGCTGAATGTGTGATAAGAGACCTTGGGACCCAGGAGGACAGTAGTCTCTCCTTTGATAATCACATCACCACAGTAGTCAGGAAATCCTTCTACATGACACACCTCATCATAAAAGGGTTCTCATCCAGGAAAAAAAACAGGTCATTGTTCCCTTCTACTCAATACTCATTAAACCCATTATAGAGTACAACGCCCATTTTGGGATGTACCTCACAAGACATCTGCAGCAGCTGGAAAGGCCACAGAAGTACCTCACAAAAAGGATTACTGGCCTCAAACAGATACCTTACACTGACTGTCTCAAAAAACTCCAGCTTTACTCCGTAGCATATCACCTACTCCGAGGTGATCTTTGCCTAACATATAAAGCTATGTCAAACCCAGAGCTGTTGGACATGCTACACCTAAAGAAATCCCAATCCCTCCGAGCTACACAATAAACAGGACATGCTGGAGGTATAGATTCCTGTCCCAGAGACTTCCCATACTCTGCAACAAGCTACCCATCTATGTCAAGCAAAGTTCCTCATTAGCACTCTTCAAAAAAAATCTTGATGAGTGGATGGGAAACAGGAAATACACCCCTGGGATCACTTCTGTGGTTCTGCTCGACAGGGGCACAGGAAAATAACTTTCTTGGGTGGTGTAAGCCAGGGAACCTTGTTGGCTAGGCTTACGTTGGCCCTTGGGCCGATAGCCTAGTACCTACCTATGAACGTATGGTAAGATCTCTGCTTCAACCGTAACATCCAGTCACTGCCTGTGCATAGTTTGGGTATAGCTTGTGTATAAAATGTGTATAGTTTGTGTATGTATATAGTTTGTGTATAGTATGTGTACAGTTTGCTTGCTCTCTCCATACCTACATGGGTTTTCACAAGACACTTTTTTCTCACTTTCCAAAACATTGCTTAACTGCCTACACTCTATTGTCTACATATTTTGTATTTAACCATGTCCTTGTGTACTGGTCAAGGCAGAGAAAGATCTAGGAACTGGCCCACTTCCTCTTTTACCAGATGTTAAAGAAATGCATGTTTAATTATGATTCAATCATTATTATAATATATGACCATATTGACAAGTCTGATGATGATGCATGTACTGTCAAATGTGAAGTAATTACTAGTGTAGTGGGTATTTATTTTTAGACCATCTTGGAAAACGTTGGTGTCTTTTACCATTACTCAGTTGGAGATCATCAGCATATTTAGTTATCTAGAGTTCATTTTCTACATTTATACTGGTGAAAAATGGGCCAGAAAAGAAGTAATCCAGGTACAAAGCCTTGTGAGCAGTACAAGTAACCATCATTAGGGCAAAAAGGTAATGCCACCCTGTCATTAGGGTAAAAAGGTATTTCCACCATGAAGTATCATGTGCTGCTGGTTGATCAGTAACACCATTTGAAAAAAGTATATATATTTTTTTATTTATAGATTTTTATTAACCAGACTTTCAAATGCAGTTAAAGCCCATTTTCATTGGAGGTTTAGGGGTACTTTCTGACTAAGTGACTCTGCTTGTTATTTGGGTCACTGTCATGTCTATATCACTTATTGTATCAATGGTGACTCTCTTGGTTTTATTTTGGTCCGTGTCATATCTGCATCACGTATTGTATCAATGGTGACTCTCTTGGTTTTATTTTGGTCCGTGTCATATCTGCATCACGTATTGTATCAATGGTGACTCTCTTGGTTTTATTTTGGTCCGTGTCATATCTGCATCACGTATTGTATCAATGGTGACTCTCTTGGTTTTATTTTGGTCCGTGTCATATCTGCATCATGTATTGTATCAATGGTAAGTCTCTTGGTTTTGTTACTTAGGTCCTATTCATGTATACATCATTTACTATACCAGTGGCGAGTCTCTTGTTTTAATTGGGTCCTTGTCATTAATTGGGTCGTTGTCATATCTATATCACTTGTTGCATCAGTGGCGAGTCTCTTGTTTTATTTGGGTCGTTGTCATATCTATATCACTTGTTGCATCAGTGGCGAGTCTCTTGTTTTATTTGGGTCCTTGTCATATCTATATCACTTGTTGCATCAGTGGCGAGTCTCTTGTTTTATTTGGGTCGTTGTCATATCTATATCACTTGTTGCATCAGTGGCGAGTCTCTTGTTTTATTTGGGTCGTTGTCATATCTATATCACTTGTTGCATCAGTGGAGAGTCTCTTGTTTTATTTGGGTCGTTGTCATATCTATATCACTTGTTGCATCAGTGGCAAGTCTCTTGTTTTATTTGGGTCGTTGTCATATCTATATCACTTGTTGCATCAGTGGCGAGTCTCTTGTTTTATTTGGGTCCTTGTCATATCTATATCACTTGTTGCATCAGTGGCGAGTCTCTTGTTTTATTTGGGTCGTTGTCATATCTATATCACTTGTTGCATCAGTGGCGAGTCTCTTGTTTTATTTGGGTCGTTGTCATATCTATATCACTTGTTGCATCAGTGGCGAGTCTCTTGTTTTGTAGCACTTCTGCCTTTTTTCCAAGTATGCACAGTCTCAGAGGTAGCACATACAGAGAATGGGAGAATGGGGGTGTGAGGAAAAAGCCCACTGACTGGCAGGTGATGGATGGGGCTATAAAAATGACTGACTTTACTATCTGCACAGTGTTGTTTTGCATTTATGATATTGCTATCTTTAGTTGTCATAGGTGCAATGTTTCACCTGTCAGTTAAAAGTGGCATGATGTTTACAGTAACCCCCAAAGGAGAGATTCTGGACAAACTGCCCTGAAGTACTGTCTTCCAACAGGCACTCTGCTACTGAAGTAGGAAGGCAAACTACAGTGCTCTGTGAATGAATGACTGTGTTAATGCCTAAATGGATAATGTATGAGTGTCTGATGTGGACATATTCTTGAAAGAAGTGTCACTGATGACATTCTACTATTGAATCGTGTCATTTCACTGCACGGTTCAAGGGTTAATTGTTTTTTCAGTGGTAAAATATAATGTACTGGGCTAATCATGTGCTGCTGTGTCTGTTTTAACAAAGGGGTGGTCTTCTCTTAGTATTGGTCATGAGCAGAGGAGAAAACAGTTGTCACACCTTCTTATACTAGGGTACAATGTACAGGTTCAAATACAAATGGCAACAAACAATCAAGTTATGAAGAAATAAGCTGTGGCCTGCTCAGAGTCTCCAGAAAGAAAAAATACTGATGCAGTGCAGAGGAAGGTGAACAGATTTGTTAAAAAAATTGTGGCAACTGTCTAGACTAAGTCATACTTTTTTGAGGAATATTCATTGCTACTAAAAATATTCTTTATGCATATGGATAGACTAATGTCTCCCAGAAAATGGGTCTTCCAAGGAAGGTTAATCAAATGAACCATTTCAGGAGGAGGATAAGACAATATGTCAAATATCAAATTTAGACCTAACAGTGGAGATAGGATCTTCTCACAGAGACCTGCACTAAATAACATCCTTTTAAAACTGCTTCACTAGACTCCAGTAATAAACATTTTGTACCCTTCCAAATGACAGAAGGCCGAGAGCCAAAACATGAATGGGTCCAAGACATCTTATTACCAGGCATCCAGCAATTATTAAACCTGCCAGCTCGGAGATGCCGCATCATACATTGACAAAAACACAAGCAGCTGAAAGTACAGTTGTGTACCTACCATAAATGTAGATGTTCGAGTGTATTCACTGTTGTAGTCATAACAATTGGGTTATCCTACTGGCAGGCTTCCAGCAGTCAGCCTGAGTTCCAAAGTCTAGGTCCGGCATCGGTTGCTGTCGCCTCCTCCCTGACATCAGTGTGCCAGGGGTAAAAAAAGATGCAGCCGATGCCATTTTCTTCAGTTTTTCTTGCCCCAGATGTCAGGTGCCCCTAAAATGGTAGGCTCACTAATGCCAAAAAGCATGCATAACCAAAAAAACTTTTCCTTCATCTACAAGCAAATACACCACATAGGTTGTATAGAATAGAGAAGTACAGATAAGTCCCAGCAAAGAAAAGGGGGGTGGTGGGAGGGTAACCTGGACTGCAACAGTGAATAACATCTACATTTATGGTAGGTACACAACTGTATTACGTTCATCATGTTTCACTGTTGCAGTCATTACAATTGGGTTGAATCCCAATGCTATGGTTGGGAGGCTGGTGCTAAATAGGATTAGGAGAGGCTATCAGGCCCTGCAGAACTGCAGTGTCAAAGCCTGCCCCGGATTTAGAACAGAGAGGTAAGTGATAGTGCTTTGTAAAAGTATGCACTGAACTCCAAGTTGCAACCTCTAAGATGTCTTTGGTTGATACTCCTCTGAGGAAGGCTGCTGAGGTTGCTGCTGCTCTGGTGGAATGTGGCCTAATGCCCTTAGGCACTGATTTGCCATGTTGTGAATAGCAGAAATTAATGCAGTGGCCTATCCACTTTGAAATAGTCTGCTTTGAGATAGGCTTTCCTTGTGATCCTGCAGCATATGCTACTAGAAGTTGTTCAGTCTTTCTGAAAGCTTTGGTTCTGTCCAAGTAGAAGCGTACCTGTCTGTGAATGTCCAAACAATGCAGCAGTCTCTCACCCTTATTCTGTGGGTTTGGGTAAAAGGTAGGCAAGTGAATTGTTTGGTTAAGGGCCACACTGGTCACTACCTTAGGCATAAATGTAGGGTTTGTCCTCAAGAGAAACCCTGTCAGGATGGAAGAAGATAAAAGGTTCCACAGCCATGAGTGCCTGTAACTCTCAAGATTCGTCTAGCGGAGGTTATTGCTAGGAGCAGAGCTGTTTTCCAGGATAAGAATTTTATATCAGCTGCAGAGGCTGGTTCAAAGGGAGGCAGTGTAAGTTTTTCCAAGACATAGTTGAGGTACCATGCAGGTATTGGTGCTCTCCTTGGGGGTCTTATGTTTTTGGCCCCTCTGAGGTACTGCCTTAGTAATGGATGAGAAAAAACAGGTGGTTCTGTATTGTAATGAACTGAAATGCAGAGGCATGAATTTTAATGGATGAAAAGGAAAGGCCTTTATCCAGCATCTCAGTTAAGTATTGCAAAATCTGAGGAATATTTGGAACAATCGTGTCAATACCTTGTGCCTGGTTCCAAGCACAGAATCTCTTCCAGTTTTCTGCATAAGATTTTCTGGTGCTAGGCCTCCTGGCCACCAAAATAACACCCATAACTGCTTTTGAAAGAGGTGTGTCTTGAATGGCTACATTATCTGCCATGCTGCCAGGTTTAGGGTCCTGAGTTGGCTGTGCAGTATCTGACTGTCTTGTTGAGTCAATAAGTGAGGAATCTGAGGTAGTGTCCAGGCTGGGCATTGGGACAAGTTCTTTAAGATTGGGTACCAGTGCTGGTGGGGCCAGTCTGGGGCAATCAGAATCATTTTTGGCTTCTCTTGTCTGACCTTGAAGAGTATCTTGGGGAGGAGAGGCAGAGGAGGAAAGGCATATACTGTTAGGTTTTTCCAGCTGAAAGATAGAGCATCCACTTTCCATGCTTGCTTGTGATAAGTCCTTGGGCAGAATCTTTGTAGTTGGCAATTGTGAGGAGAGGCAAATAGGTCTATGTCCGGGCATCCCCAGTTCCTTGTTATCATGTTGAAGACTTGTGGATCCAATTTACACTCGTGGGGATCCATTAGGTTTCTGCTTAGTTCATCTCTCAGAGTATTTATCCTTCCTGGCAGGAATTGGGCTTGCAGATGTACTTGGTAAGTCAATGCTGTGTCCCACAAGTTCATGGCTAGAGGGGGTAGGAATGTGTACCCCGTTG
The DNA here is from genome assembly GCF_019279795.1 of Protopterus annectens. NCBI lineage: Eukaryota > Metazoa > Chordata > Ceratodontiformes > Protopteridae > Protopterus > Protopterus annectens. The sequence continues at coordinate 1,665,655,844 of NC_056741.1, read as the reverse complement.
CTTGTTTATGTACCACATGACTGTGGTATTGTCTGTCATTATCAGTAGTTGTCCTGGATGAAGTAGATCCTTGAAGGCTGTCAGGGCATTTTGAACTGCTAGCATCTCTTTTTGATTGATATGTAGATGCATTTGACTTGCGGACCATGTGCCCTGAATACATCTTCCTGCCATATGTGCCCCCCAGGCATAATCTGATGCATCTGTTGTCAATGTCTGCCTGGCTGTGGGTAATGTGAATGGATGTCCCGTGTTGTAGTGACAGGCTTTTGCCCACCATCGAAACTCCTGTTGCAGGCAGGGAATGAGGGTAATTATTGTTTCCAGGCTGTGGCAATGTTGAGTCCAAACACTTTTTAGATACCATTGAAGTTTCCTCATATGCAGTCTTGCATATGGAATTAGCAGAATGCAGGATGCCATGAAGCCCAAAGCCTGCAGAATTTTTCTTGCAGATAACTGAGTCTTTGTTGCCAACATTTTGAAATAAGTAGTCAGTTGTCTGTGTTTGTCTGGCGTGAGATAAGCCATCTGGGCAGTTGTACTTAAGCTTGCACCCAGGAATATTATCTCTTGTGAGGGTACGAGTTTTGATTTCTTTTCGTTTACTGTGTACCCTAGGCCTGCTAGTAATGTTTTTACAAACGCCAGATACTGTAGTAGAATGTCCTTGTTCTCTGCTTGAATAAGGCAGTCGTCCAAGTAAGGACATATTTGAATTCCTCTTTGTCTGCAAAAAGCAATTACTGGTGCCAGGCACTTTGTGAAGACCCTGGGCGCAGTAGATAAGCCAAAGGGCAGTGCAAAGAATTGGTAATGCATTGAGCCAGCTATAAATCTGAAGTATCTTCTGCATGATTGTCTGATTGGGACATGCAGGTATGCCTCTTTTAGGTCTAAAGTCACAAGCCAAGTCTTCTTGCCCAGCATGGGCAGAAGCTGCTGCAGAGGTTAACATTTTGAATTTTGGAATGTCCAGGAATGTGTTCAGGATAGACAGGTCCAGTATTGGTCTCCAGGTTTTGTCCTTTCTGGGCACCAAGAATAGCCTTGAGTAAAATCCTCGTCCCTGCTCTTGCTGTGGTACTTGCTGAATGGCCCTCATGTCCATGAGGGATGAAACTTGTTTTTGTGCCTCTGCCCATTGATTGCATGGCAGGTCTGGCATGCTGTTTGGCCTTGGCAGGGTGTGAAAGTGGAACCCGTAGCCCTGGGATACGATATTTAAGACCCATTTGTCCTGAGTGATCATGTGCCAATTTTGAGCAAAAAGTGCTAGTTTTCCCCCCAAGGGTGCTGCCAGAAGATAAGTGCTTGGTGCTGGCAGGGGAAAGTCATTGAGAATGTTTCCTGTATGGCTGTGATTTTTCTTCTCCGCTTTTGGAGGTTGAAGCACCCCAATGTTTAGGCCTGTATGCGCCTTGGGGCTGTGATCTGCCTCTAGTGCCTCTGTATCTACCTCTTTGTGGCCTGTCCGACACTGGAAAGGACCAATTCTTTGCAGGCCAGTTCCTGCTAAATCTGGGAGGCTGTACCTGTAAGAAATCCTTGACTGTTTGCATAGATTTAGCTTTGTCCTCCATTTTCTTCAAAACCTCTTCTGCTTTAACACCAAACAAGATATCATGTTGTAGTGGAGCATCTAATAATTTTGCTTTAACATGATAAGGCAGATTCTGTTCTTTTAACCAAGCATGTCTCCTAATGACAGAACCTGTAACTGCGGCCCTGGAGGAGGCCTCTAGAGAATCAAAACCACATTGCAAAGTATGCTTTCCTACTTGTTCAGCAGCATGCAATACATCCTGCAATTCTTTGCTTTCTGCACATTCTGAATTTGTCAACATTTTTTGTTTAAGCAGTGGCATTAGATATTACTGATATTTAAGCATATGAAATTGACAATTTAAAGCTCTTACAGCCAAGGTAGCAAAAGTATAAATCTTTTTCCCCCATCTGTCCAGGGCCCTTGAATCCCTATCAGAGGGTATAGGGTTTTTTGCAGTGGATGCCTTGACCCCTTTGGGACCCTGAGAGAAAGTTTCTGGGTCTGCAGCAGGGTTTTTATAAAGAAATCTATGTGAATCAGGAACCCTGTAGTATCTGTCTGGCTTAACAGGAGCTGGTGGCAAAGAGTCAGGAGACAGTCCGGACACTGAAAATACATCATCTACAATGTCTAAAACAAACAGGAGGGATAGCAAGGGGCCTGTGCTGAGGTAATAAAAGGAAGTCTCTGAGCCTTTTCTTGGATTCTGAGTAATCTTGTCTCTCCCAGTGGTAATGCTCCCTCATAGTATGCAGGGTTTCCCCAAAAGAATAATCCTCAGGAGGAGAAGCTGAAGGAATAGATTCTTCAGTATCAGAATCCTCATAGGGAGGAAGAGAATATTCCTGATCAGAAGAGGAATCAGAAGAAATGGAAACCTGATCTGAAGATGCATATTCTATTTCTTGCCTAGGCCTCTTATCAGGAGGGGGATGGGAACCCCTGATCAAAGTAATTAGGTCTTCGGCCATTTTAAGCATCTGTTTTTTAGGCATGGAGGCCTGTCCAGGAGAATGCTGTACTTGTTTCTTTGCCTTTAGAGCTGCTTTAGTCTTTGCCTTTGAAGCTGAAGTTGGTTTTACATATAACTGTGTAGGCCTGAAAACACCCTCAGAAGCCGATGCCTGCTCAGTGGCTCCGGACCCATCTGAGGGAATAGTTTCTGCGTGTCCAATAGTCGGCTCCACGTGGGAGTCAGAAGCGGCCTGTGGTTCTGAGATAGCGGGAGTCAGGGGCTGCGAAAGCGCCTCACTGAGAACCGGTGAACCGGCAATAGGCCTAGCAGAAGCCTCGTCATCGGTTTTGGACCTCGGGTGCCTGTCCTTTTCTTTGCACTTTTTATAAACTCCGGTAGTCGGTTGCTCCGATGGCATTATATAGTTAAATCTTCTGCCAAAATAATGAAATGCAAAATCGTACCAACGCTTAATAGTGCGTTGGTTAAATCTAGCACAAAACCGACAACTAGCAACATCGTGGTCAGGGCCTAGGCAAGGAATACAGTAAGAATGAAAATCCTTATGAGGTTTTTGCTTCCCACAAGAAATACAATTATTAACTTTTTCTGACATCTGTCTGGAGCAAGAAAAAAGTTGCACCAATGGGGTACTTAGCTTTAATGAAGACTTCGGATTTGAAATTCAAATTTGAAAGTCTCAGGAGTCGGCCTACCGGCACTTGCAAACTGCTTTTCCTTCAGGCACCGCGCGGCAAGAAAAACTGATGAAAATGGCGTCGGCTGCATCCTTTATAGCCCTGGTGCACTGACGTCAGGGAGGAGGCGACAGCAACTGACGCCAGACCTAGACTTTGGAACTCCGGCTGACTGCGGGTAGCCTGCCAGCAGGATAACTCGATTGTAATGACTGCAACAGTGAAACACGATGAACATCCATAGGAAACCAGTTAGTTGGTAAAAGTATTGAAAACTACAAAAACGGAGAGCAAACATTTCATGTAATGAATGGGCCCTTATAAAGTAAAAATAATCTCAGAAATACCTGTTATACATGTTCAGTTAGTAGTCCTGATGAATGTGACATTCATATTTCTCAGTTTCAGGGCAAAATGTTTTCTAAACCATGAGAAGAGTCCTCACACCACCAAAACACAGTGACACTGAATTAAAAACAGCAAACATTGAAAATGTTAACTACTTTTTTCTTAACTACATCATTATGCTCCGATTCAGACAACCTATCCCTACAAAGCTTCTGCTACAATTCAGATTAACACCCTCCCAGACACAATACTGGGGTTCATTGCCCACATACTGCTGATGTTAATCTCATGATAAGTGCACCCAAGTTTTCTAATTATGTAGGTGATATACTGCTTCAAAGAGTGGGACCAGGGTGGCCATACTGAAGATCCTTGTGGTATATCTGAATGTCAGAAGGGATGGAGGTAGGCCATTAATCAGAAAGGCCCCCCCATCTATTTCTGCTCCTGACTTCAAGCACAACATGCCACCACTCCCCCACTCCAGCCATTCAGGTCCCATTTCTGTACGCTGAACCAGTGCACATTCAACTTATTTTAATAAAAACAAATATTTTTTTCAAATGTAGACAACTGTTACATGCAAACAGTTGTTACAGTTTATACCCTGCTTGCATGGAGTACTACAGTGATCAGGTTTGACTGCAAATGTAATACAGGCTTTTAAACTATGGTATTGCATTAAAGAGAGATTGGGACTGGCTGATGACTGATATTGTCCTGCAACACTTTATGCCCAGGGCAGTTGCCCCTCTTGCCCTGCCCTAGCTACACTACTCTTCTCTCTGGCCTCAGTGTCCCTCTGTCTCAGTTGGCATGAAAGCTCTGAAGACCTTGGCTCCCAGCCTTTTTAGTCAGCTCAACTCGATCTGACTAATAGTTTGGGCACGTGGAAGGTGCCCTGAAGTGTTGGAAACCGGCTAGCCATTCTATCCTCTGCAGGATGTGACCCATACAGCTTAAGCTACTGCAACAGTGTTGAAACAAACATCTACTGTGATGTTTAGTTTACTTACTGTGCTTTCTTTTTGATAAAATGTGCTTCCATTAAATGCTCTGTATTAAAGAATGTATGTCTATCAAATGGTGTCTATGACAAATTATGCTTGTATAAAATGTCAGTGACAGAATATACTTGTACAAAATTTTCTTTTTGACAAACTGTGCTTGTCTAAAATGTTCTCTGTGGCAGACTTTATTTGAATAAAATGTGTTTCCCATTCAAATGATGAAATTCATAATTGCATTTCCTGGAATTTTAAGACAAATATATGAAAATAAACAGCAAATGTCAATATCAGTGTTCTACAAATTTGTTTTTTGCAAAGGGCAAGCTCCCCTGCAACCTTGCATGTTGTAAGCTGTACCTCAAACAGCCCTGCTAAGTATACATATGAACTCTATAAATCGCCATACCTTGGAGAAAAGGGAATAATCCAAGACATAACAATCCTGGACTTCGTATATGTAAGTCTGTAGATTTGCACATTCAGTCTTGTTCTGAGATTCACACTGAGAAATCTGGTGTTCTTTATGACAGAATTTGGTTGTATAAAATGTTCTCTGCAACAATGTTCTCCGATATTCTAACACACTTGTTCTTTGTAAAAGATCACACTTGCATAAGCTGAGCCTCCTTTTATTATTAAATACTTGCTGCCTAGTCTGCAGGTACAGCTTCTTTCCAACAACTGGGATCTGGCCAGTACCTGCAGTGCCAGAGGGCTGATTTTGGCAGGCTGTAGCAGTTAATTAACGTCTTATCTGTTTGTTTTTTTTTTTTTGTTTTTTTTTTTTAATTGTAATTTTATCGATAGGTAGGTAGATTAGTAAGCTGGACCAAGAGAACAGTTACAGAACATCAAAGTTAACCAAATTAACTGAAATGAATCAAAACAATACAAACAATATAGCAAGTTAGCAGTGCTTATGTACATTCCACTATCAAAAATCAGATAATCGAGATGAAAAAGCCAACACTTCAAAACACTGAAAATTTATAACAATGAAACTCATACACTCAACACAACTGACACCCTACACACTACTGTACAAATAATAACACAACGCCTGTAAGGCATATCTAAAAAACTAACAACTAAAAATTATTTAAAGCATAAATCACTGATCAGTGAAAACCACACAAACTGAAACAAATTGAACTGTGTCACCAACCTAAAATAAACTATACAACTTCAAAATGTTGCTATATGTACCATTACCTCCTTAAATTTACAATAACATCTCCCTTCCTACTTACAAGCCCAAAATTTCCAACTTTCACAACTGTTTCAAAAATTCATGTCTACATCCTTTACACAGAAAACTGTACTTTACTTTTTAAACCAAGTTCAGTACACAGCCAATACTGCCTGCAATGTTATATGTACATAATTCTCCAGTGCTGACATACATGTAGCAAAAAACATTAATGGGATGCACCTACTTTAAATTTAACAGCGCATGAAATAAAACAATAATTACATGAAACTAACTTAATTTTTCACATACATAACTACGATTTTAACATGTATGCAGGGGTCAAGCCCCCCTGTGTCCTCCACATACCCCTGCAAATTATATATACCAACTCCGAGACCCCACTAAACTGAGGGAAAGGGTAGAATTCCCAATCAGGACTACATCGTTATCTACATTTAAAAACCTAAAGGTACTTCGATCTTATCAGTTGGGATATTCTCAAACTTTGTTTTTCAATATTTCAATAATTCGATCTTTAAAAGTAGACCTATACTCATTTTATATATATATATATATATATATATATATATATATATATACATATACACACACACACACACACACACACACACACACACACACACACACACACACGGATGCAGAGGGCAAGCCCCCCCCTGCACCACTCAGGTGGGGGGCTGTGCCCCCCACACCACCTGCTAACTATATATATATATATATATATATATATATATATATATATATATATATGTGTGTGTGTGTGTATGTATATATATCAACTGTAACATTGCACAACAGTAGAGAAGATGCAAATTCCATCATTCAGTATTTTGAATTTTTAGTCTTTTGGGATTCAGTAACTGCGGTGGTGGTGCTGCGGTAGCATTGTCGCCTCACAGTTAGACATTGCCCGTTCGATTCTCAGTTAGAGCATCTTCTGTGTAGCAACATGCGTGAATGGGCGTTCCTTTGTTGAAGGTTGTGCGTTAGGCCCGGCAAGCCAGTACGTAAAAATCTACTGCCAATCATTAGCGGACCGGAGTTCCGCTGTGGCGACCCCTAACCTGGAAGAGCCAAAAGACATACTACTACTACTACAGTCTTTTGGGGTTCAGTCTTTTAGTTTTTCAGTCTTCACACACACACACACACACACACACACACACACACACACACACACTATGTATAAATCATATATATTACATCATCCTCCTTTTACATTTTTCTTCATCATATAGAACACATACTTTTTAGACCCCAACTCCAATTTCCACACCCAAAATCTTATCTTTTTCAACATTATTGCCAAGCCCTATTTTCATTACACATGATTTCCTTAACCCTCTGGTTCCAGATCAACCATAATATGGCAAACATTCAACCAAATTCAATCATATCCATGTTTAAATTGTTCACCTCTTTATAGATATGAAATAATGTGAATGAATTTAATCTTTTCCATAACATTTTTGATCTTTTACATTCTAAAAAACATATTCATAAGTTTCGAATTCACCACAATATAAACAAACTCTGTCTTTTATACTTTTTTATGGTATGTTCACCTTCATTGGTATTTTCTGTATAGACAACCTCCATAAAAATGTTTACCATCTATATGTCCTTTACATCTTTTCATTCTTGCAGTAATATTCCTTTTCTCAATGTTTAATTCCTTCCACAGATATGTCCTATAATATTTTCCATAATCTTATCGTACCATTCTTTTCTATTATCAACGTCTTTCATATTTTTTCCATAAGATCATTTAATCTTGATAATTTTCCATTTCTTTACTACAACTCCTCCTTTTTTGAACTAAAAAAGTCACCCATTACATTTTATATTTTAAACTTATTTTCATGACTAAACAAACCTCGTCCTTTAAACATTCATTACTGTATACAACTTTAATGATGACATACACACCATAGAGTTTCTTAACCCTAAACCTCCTTTTTCATTTTTTACATAGTTCAACCATGATCCCCAGATAAAAGAAAATATTATATTATATACATCCTTCTCCAAGTTTAATGGAACACTAAAGTCACTGGCTAAATAAGTAATCTCTGTTAACAGTACAGAATTTATTAAATAAACTTTCTTTTTAAAGGAAAGACTAAAAGATTTCCATAGCACACATATGTGTTTTATTTCCTCTATGTTTCTTTCCATACAGAATTTATAATTTCTTGTTTCCAGAAGTTTATTCCAAGGATCTTAACTTTATCCTTATTAAATTTAACTCTACCAGTATTTTCCCTCAAAACCTAAACTTTGACTTTTGTCTTTATTTAATGGTTTGTCTTTTGGCTTTTCCCGGTTAGGGGTTGCCACAGCGGAACTCCGGTCCGCTAATGATTGGCAGTAGATTTTTTTACACACGGAGTTTGCCTGCCCTGACGCACAACCTTCACTGAAGGTACGCTCATTCACGCATGTCTCCACACAGAAGACGCTCTAGCTGAGAATCGAACGGCACAACGTCTTGCTGTGAGGCGACAACGCTACCGCAGCACCACCACCGCAGTTTTTGTCTTTAATAGTAACCCAGTAGCCAGCATAATTCCAGTAATCCAGTAACCAGCATAATTCCTTGCATTTGTTTTATCACTGCTTCATACTTGCTTCACTTTTTATTGTAATAATATCATGTGCATAACTTAACAAAATGGGCATTTTTATCCCTTCATTAGAAATGTAACTCATAACATCCATCTCCTTATTCATATACATAGATATTGCATTCATTACTAGCACAAATAATGTACCACTTAATGGACATCCTTGCCTAATATGGTTCTTTAATTCTACATTTTCACTCAACTATCCATTTATCATAATCTTTACTATACTATACTTATATGCTGACATACCCACCCTTTTAATTCTCTTACTTATATATATAAAATATAATCCATAATACTGAGTGATGAATCGAATCAACTGCTTTGCTTATATCTTCTACCATCACTTTTGCCCGAACATACTACTACTACATCTACTAATTCCCTAATCATTAATAATAAATCTTGAGCTCTTTTACCTTTTGTCATCTCCCCACTCTGGGCCAGTAATCAAGGAGCTTGAATCCAGCACTGACATTGGAGTGAGATGTTCACTTGGAACAAAAATGAATACACCCAGTATTTCCAGATGCAGCTCTCTGCATCAAGCACAATTTCCCTTAAGAGCACACAGGGTACGCACACAGTCTGAGGTCTGGATTTCTCTGCATCCCTCCAGGCCCGCAATAAGACTCTTCACTGGCACAGCTATAGAGTTGATTCCTCAGCTGAGTGTCTGAGCCAAGTCCTCCAGCAACCTCTCTGTGAATCCAGAGCTTTGTGTCCCTGCTCAAAGCAGTTGACACACACACTCAGATCTGATATGCACACACGCACACACACACACACACACACACACACACACACACACACACCTGGGAAAGCCTGCCACAGATTTACTAGCTATGCCCCCTTCTGCCCAGACTATAAGGTAGTTACTGCCACCAAACACTCCAAAGCCAGCTACTCTAAGGCTCTTACAAGGGTACCCAATTATACTGAGTGAAAATAATATTAACACAAATAGTAGTGTTTTGACCAGTGCAGTAAGGCTTTTAGGAGTGGTCACACTGTCTCTGAATAAACAGAAGTGCTCTCAAAGATTAAAGTATTCTCTAAAGGACCAGCCGCAATGTTGGTGTCTTTCGGCTTTTCCCGGTTAGGGGTCACCACAGCGGAACTCCGGCCCGCTAATGATTGGTAGGGGATTTTTAAATACCGGGTTACCAGCCCTGACGCACAACCTTCAACTAAGGCATGCCCCATTTACGTATGCCTCCACACAGAAGACGCTCTAGCTGAGAATAGAACGGGACAACGTCTTGCTATGAGGCGACAACGCTACCGCAGCACCACCACCAGCCACAATGAAAAGTTTAAATATATTTAATAATAAATAATAAAAGAACATGAGTATACTAAATATGTATTTACAATAAACAGAGTTTCAATCACAGGAAATATTAAAATAACACATGTGAATAAATTTACACAGAAACAGAAAAACAGTACTTAACTAGTCTTACTATGTTTTCCTGACTGATCTAAAGAATTACCGTTCCCCTGGTTCTCTTACTAGAGCAAGACACGATAAAATAGGTGAGGGTCCTTCCTTGACAGGATTACAGAATGACATTACATACATCTAGTCATATGACTTCTGGTTCCCATGCTACCTCCATTGCTAGAAACTGCCAGGATTTAACACTCATGTCAATAACACACAAGTGCACATGCACAGAGTTTTGCTCAGGTCTGTTGCAACTTCTGAAAGTCATACAACTATTTCAAACTTCTACCCTTTCAGAGCAGCAATTGGTTCACTGCTAAAGACAATACAGAAGGTTTCCTAGAGCTTGTTTTCCTAGACATTTTATCTCTGGCTGCAATCAGAACTGTAAGATACAATCTTTATGGTCTAAATTAAGTAATTTAACTTCTTACTATTTTTCAAAGTTAGCTGTGGCTGAACTTAACCTCTTCTCTTCCAGTATTCTCTGTTAAACAGATACATTAAATCAGTTACATTACAGTCAGGACCCACTGTTGGCATATCTTTTAACACAAGCAGCTTTACAAACACATTTTTCAACACAAGAATCTGTAGAAATCAGTTTGATATACAAATAACATATAATTATTTACAAAATTCCAACTAGCTGTGCTGGCATATGTTACACTGCTGTACTTCTCCTGACATAGTTGGCAATACCTCACATCATCACACCTTTTACACCAAACATGTGCCCATTTACAGCATTACTTACTTTTTCTTCCATTCTTTTTTGTAATATTTTCATAAAAATCTTATAATCCTTTCCATTTAATATAATTGGTCTCCAATTCTGTATTTCTTCCTGCTCTCTTTTTTTTCAATATAAACCTAATGATACCTCTACATAGCTATTTAAACATAAATCCTTTATTTAACCATTCACTTAATACTTTTATAAACCATTTTTTGCTCTACAGTCAAATTTTTATACATTTTATATTCTATTCCATCTATCCGCGGTGGTGCAGCAGTAGCATTGTTGCCTCACAGCAAAAGGTTCTCCCATTCGATTCTCGGCTGGAGTGCAGGGAGTGCCTTCTATGTGGAGTCTGCATGTCCTCCCCGCGGTCGAGTAGCATTCTGAAAGACATGCGTGAATGGGCGTGCCTTCATTGAAAGTTGGGCATTGAGCTGGCAACTCGGCACCGTAAAAACCTACTGCCAATCATTAGCAGACCAGAGTTCCGCTGTGGCGACCCCTAACCGGGAAAAAGCCAAAAGACAAACATTCCATCTAATCCTGCAGATGAATCTAAACTCATTACTTTTATTACCTCTTTTAGTTCTTATGTTTTTATGTCATTTTCTAAATCCTTATTCTCCATGCCAGAAAATGTACATACCTTCCATTCCTTCCATGTCTTTATTCTATGCTCTTTAAATACTACCCTAATATGTTTTTACGATATTTATAGTCTCCTCATGTGCATTATGCATTCTACCAGAAGAATCTTTCATTTCCCTCATATTATTTTCTTTAATTATTTTACTTAAATATGGTGCAATGTCTTCTTTTTTCCTTTCCAAATTAATCTTTCTTTGTACAATAAATGTTCTATTTTTTTCTTATTCAATTCATACAGCTTTTGTTCCTTAATACAAAAAATGATAATTCTTCTCTAGCCAATCATATTGCTGTTTAAATTCTTATATTTTATATTTACCATGTATATTTTCTCTTTCTCCCAGGTCAGGTATCATTTGTTAAATTTCAGTTTAAAAAATAACCACCATTCTGAACAATCTTTATAAAATATTTTCCTTTCTAAATGATCTTGCCATTATCTCATAATCTCTTTTCTCCCTTTAACATCCCATTCACTTCATTTATTCTTTTAATATCTTTCCCTATTTTTATATAAACATAATTTCCTTATACCATAATCAAAACTGCCCTGTGATCTGAAAACATTGTCAGTAATACTCCTAGTTTAATTACTAATATTTCTGACAATAAAAAAAAAAATCTATTTCCATTCTTTTTTCTATTCTTCTACACGTCCAAGTGGATTCCATATTTTTAACTTTCCGTATTTTATAATGTCATTTACTAATTTATCATCATAAACCTACTTGTTTTGTTGTCTTAAATGGCAATTAAAGTCTCTTACTACAATTATTTACAAATTAACTGCTACACATTGTACTATCTTTCTGAACACCTCTGCCCTCTCCTTTTTTATTACATATGCATATACTTCAATTTTCATAACATGTTCCCTCCATCTTACATCAATAACTGTAATTCTGTTATGACAAATGTAACATCTAACACTTTAATTAATCCTTTATATAAGTATTCCTGAACAGGTCTCTTTCCCGAAATTCCACATCACATTTTTTCCTCACCACACTTCGATTTGTTATCTTTCTAATTTGACAAAAATATAATGAATTCAGTACAATAAAATCACTATCTAGCTTGTTATACCACTCCAAAATCCTTATCCTTCTTTCCAACTTCTTAAAACACATTTAAAGCCAAAACTTTACACGTAACTCTACTTTAAATAATACGTATTCATCCTTTCCCTTTCTTTTTTCTTTTTATTAAGTCATCTATATTCTTCCCTTTCCTTTCTCTCACTGTTTCACCAGTTGAATTGCTTTTTAACTACGTTCTATTAACATCATCATCATTCCCACTTAAACCTGACTCCTCCTCTTCAATGTTTTCTATATTTAAATCGTCCTTCATTCTTTTTGTATTATTTGTGCTATTGGTAATACTACTGCCCCCCCCCCCCATCATTTCTGCTTCTAATTCCTTTTCCATAACTTTATCCTTTTTACCTTGTTCTGCTACTTCCTCTGTTATGTCCAAAACTACTTCATTTTCTCTTTCTTCACACCCCCCCCCAAATGTTCCACTTTTTTACATTTCATTTTGGTTCACACTTTTTGCATCATGTCCTATATCCCTGCATTTGTTAATTAAATGGTTCATTTTTCCAGACAAAACACACACTTTTGGCTGTGCCCAATATCTAACCAAACTTACATCGCCAGCATTAATTATACTTGGAATATGCACAATACTGTTGTTTTCCAGTTTCAGTATGACATTGCAATCCCACAATCCAGTCCATAAACATCTATCATCACACACTACATCATTACACAGATTTAATAAATTATTTTCTAAAGTCTCTACTCATTTTTTCCTTAGTTTCCCTAAAAGAGGGTTTGCGTACATATAAGTTCCATGGTGAACAACTCTTCTTTTACTGGTATTCCTCTAGAAATGTTTCCATTACCTGCCCAGTCTCGAAAATAATGTCACAAAAAGTCTCTCTGTTAATATGAAAAATGCTCTTACCTCATTTGGTTTAACCCTGAGCATCTTAATTACTTTGTCCCATACCTTATATTTATCCATTTCAATATCTTCCCTCTTTTTGATTTGGACCTTAAACGGTCTTTTTCTTTTAAAACTCATCTTTCCCTCTTCTCACCATGCATCCCTTCTTTCACTGCATCCACATATGATTTTCCCACCTGTGTATCTTCATTCTATTGCCCTTCTTCCTTCTGTCTTATATTCATCATTTCTCCCCATGACATGCCCTTCCATTTTCTGGCTCACTCTCCTCTACCATATCCAATAATATATCATCCTGCAAACCTCCCGACTGGAAGGTTGTAAAAATACAATCTCGCATTGTAATTTCTGACTCAAATAAGTCTTGCTGAAACAAATCTTCCATATCAATTTTCATACCATCCAACACCTTAACTTTCCTTTCAAAAGGCTTGAATACCTTTTCCTCTATCTCTGACACATATTTGCCTCTTGACTTCTTCAACTCTGATTCCTTTTCCAACAAATCTAATACATTCACTGTTCAAATAACAGCATCACACTCCAAATTCACAGTGCCACTGTCTTCTTCAACCTTCATGTTCACTCAGACCAGCTTTCTACTTCTCCAAGCTGCCTACACACCCAGACCAGAAGACAGGAAACACCACAATGAAGAGAGCCCCATAAGAAAAGAGCAGGGGAAGTTCCCAAATGCCATGGCCAAATTTCTCTTGGTATAAATACCAGCTCTTGTGTCTGAAAGGAAGTCACTAGCCTTGTGGGACTACCAAGTCAACAATAAATAAATAAAAGGCATAGGGTCTCCTTACAGGATGCAGTCCCAATCTGGGGTTCTGTGGAAACAGAGCATAATGGTATTAGTGGAGTGATAAGCTGTGATGCTCAAGTCAAAGTGAGGAAGAACCAGATGGAGTGCAGTGATTTAGTTCAAGCTTTGAAAGTAAATCTTTTCTAGATGGAGAGTAGCAATTTAAATGTAACACACTGAAAATAAGACAGGCAACAGGAAAGTTTATTTTGCATTGTATAGGTTGGCAATGTTCTATCTTCAACATAAATTAATGATGTTTTCTTGGGCTGTGGTTAGTCACAAAGTGACATTTTAATTAGGGATACCTAACGGTGGATGCCTAATGGTGCTGCATGTGAGATGATCCACGTGGCAGTGGAAGATGAAGTCCAAGGTAGGAATATGCATAACTCTGCCAACAGTGACCTTCCTTTGGATGGTCAACCAAATAGACAGTAAAGCATTTGTGTGAAAAAGCCCCTGTTTAATGGTGGATGCCTGAACGTGTTCTCTGAAGCATCATAGGTTCATAGGTTGGTACTAGGCTATCAGCCCTAGGGCCTATACAAGCCTAGCCATAACAATTCCCTGGCTATTTCTTCCCACATTATTTACTTTCCTGGACCCCTGTCTAGCAGGGTGACTGACGTGATCCCTGGGGTGAATTTCCTTTCTCCCATCCAATCGTCAAGGTTCCTCTTGAAGAGGTCCAAAGAGGCACTCTGCTTGACATGTATGGGCAATCTATTCCATAGTCTGGGGAGTCTCTGGGTCAGGAACCTATCCCTCCAGCATGTTTTGTTTATTGTGATGACAAGGTTTAGATCCCTGGAGCGTGTAGCTCTGAGGAATTGGGATTTCTTTAAGTGTAGCATGTCCAACAGCTCTGGGTTTGACATGGCCTTGTATGTTAAGCAGAGATCGCCTCTGAGTAGATGATATGTGACAGAGTATAGCTGGAGTTTTTTAAGGCGGTCAGCGTAGGGCATCTGCTTTAAGCCTGTGATTATTTTAGTGAGGTATTTCTGAGGTCTTTCCAGTTGTTGCAGATGTCTTGAGAGGTACATACCAAATGGGGCGTTGTATTCTATAATGGGTCTAATGAGGGATGAGTACAGTGGGACAATGACCTCCTTTTTTCTGGATGAAAAGCCCTTCATGATGAGGTGTGCCACATAGAAGGATTTCCTGACTGTTGTGGCAATGTGGTTATCGAAGGTGAGACCACTGTCCACCTGTGTCCCTAAGTCTCTTATCACACTTTCTGTGTTTAGTGTACTGCCACCTATATGGTAATTCATGGATACATGTTTTTCCCAAAGGGGATAACAATACATTTCTTGGCATTGAGCTTGAGCCCATGGCTCTGGCACCAAGCATCTGTTTCTGCAAGGCCCTTCTGTAGAGTATCCACATCATTTGGGGATTCAATAATGGCTCCCAGTTTGCAGTCATCTGCAAACTTTGTTAGCCAGAGTCCCTTAGTGTTGACCTGTACTTCAGAGAAGTAGATGCCAAACAAGAGCGGCCCCAGGACTGAACCCTGAGGTACTCCACTTGTCACTTGTCTGGAGCTGGATTTGGAGTTGGCTACTTTTACAGTGTGGGTTCTATCAGTAAGCCATTTAGCAACCCATTGGGTGACATAGGGATTAATGCCCAACTTAGTAAGTTTATCTATGATTCCAGAGTGGGGGATGGTGTCAAAGGCCTTGGCAAGGTCTAGATAGGCTGTGTGGACCACCTTACCCTTGTCCATGGCTCTGGAGACTCAAAGAAGGCAATCAGGTTCAGGAGACAAGATCGGCCCTTCACAAACCCAAACTGGGTGGGGTCCAGTGTTTGAAGGTTGCCAATGTCTTTGTTTATAAGTTCCATGATAATACGCTCCATGGCCTTGCAGATAAGGCTTGTCAGACTGATGGGACGGTAGTTTCTGGGATCCAAGGTGGATCCCCTCTTGTGGATTGGGATAACTGTAGCTCTGCGCCACTCAGTGGGCACGAAACCTGAGGTGAGGCTATGATTAAACATGACACTTAGGTGAGGTGCCAGTTCATATTGTAGTTCATGTAGTACACAGCCCGGGATGTCATCTGGTCCCATGGATGCTGTATTCTTGGCTTTAGAGAGTGCGTTTTGTACCTGTGTGGCCGTTATTACTGGAATTTGGCAATCTTCCGGTATTGAGATGGGCCATTTAGGGGTGAAGTTGGCACTGAATCGATCTGCCAGGATATTGGCAATATCCTTCGGATCAGTATATTTAATGCCATTCTGTTTTAGCTCAGAGCAGATCTGAGCATTGCCATTTAGATTCTTGACATAGTTATAGAATGCTTTGTGGTTGTCTTTGGAATCTTTGGCAATTTTATTTTCGTAACTAGCTTTGGAGGATTTTATGAGGCATCTCAGTTTCTTACTGAGGCTAGTAAGGGAGTGTTTTGCATCCTGAGATTTTCCTCTTTTCTGCAAAAGTTTCTTCCTTTTGTTGTAAAGTTTGTTTATGGCAGGGGACCACCAGATTGGCTTCCTTTTTTTGGATGAGAGCATTTTGGTTCTATTTGGGATGGCACGATTCATGCATGAGTGGATGTGCTCATACAGTGTCTGCATGGGTGTCATGAAGTTTGTCACTTCTGACTTGAGTAGCATGAAGTTGGCTTTGGAGACGTTTTTTACGGTGGTTTCTTTACTGGGGGGGTGGGGGTGGGATGTGGATGTTAAGGGTGATTAGCTTATGGTCAGACTTGACTAACGAGGGGGTGACCATAGGTATGGAGCATTGATTTCCTATGTTGGTAATGACCAGGTCTAGGATATTGGAGCCCCTGGTGGGACTATGGATTAGTTGATCCAGGGCATTGGAATTTATGAATTCCAAGAACCGTTGTGCAAAGGTGTTGGGACATGAGTAGTTTTCCCAGTTAATGGCAGGGTAGTTAAAATCACCCAGTATTAGGGTGTTTGGTTCTATCTTAATATTTTCCAGTATGTTTAGAAAGGTGTAGTGAGAATCTTGGAGTATGGTGGGGGATCTGTAGCAAGCTACAATTTGGATTGCAGTCTTACCCAGTGTTAGTTGCACCTGGAGAATTTCAGACACATTGTGTTGGCCTACTAGCCTGGTGGTGTGAATATCCTTGGTGAATATTGACACTCCTCCACCTTTAGTGTTTCGGTCCTGGTTTGGTGGCCGAAAAGTGTGGTAAGAGTTGTAGCCTGGTATTGCAGGGGTGCTCTCTGGCAGGAGTGGGATATCTGTGAAAAGCAAAGCTTCCTGATTAAAGTCAGGTAATGGCACTGTCATGATCTGCACATTAATTTGGCCCATGGCAGGCACCTTAGTGTAGTATTCACAGAAGGGTGTGTGTGTGTGTGTGTGTGTGTGTGTGTGTGTGTGTGTGTGTGTGTGTGTGTGTGTGTGTGTCTGTGTGTGTGTAACAAACTCTTTGAGCACATAGGCAGACGGCTGGTCAGAGAGGTCTAAACGTTATAAGCCCTGTAAGTTCTCCCAGGCCAAAAGTATGTCCATGTTGTACCACGGAATTCTTAGTGGTAGGGAAGGTAAACAGAGTTGTACCAGTAAGGGATGGAGGAAGGAGCTGGGTGGATGGTAGAAGGGTGCAAGACGTAATCAAATTCATCCAGATAAAAAAACTTGTACGGGCCAACCATGGTTTACGACAAGTTCAAGTGTTTCTATAAGCTGGCTACTTCAGTTTTAACTGAGTGTTTGCTTGTGCAGGCTGTCACTTGTAAAACAGTACTTTGTGACAGAAAGCTCTCCTTTACAGTAAAATGACTGCTTAGATATTTTGAATGTCATTTGGGATGTTAACTGTCCATTGTGACTGTCAGGTTTTGATAAGCTTGCTGACTGGCAGTAGTTTATTACTGGCTATGCATTTGCATAACTGGGCTGCCCTTTGTGTTTTTTACTGACCGTTTACTTGTAGAGGCCTGCTGTCATTTACAACTGATTGAACACTTCGGTGAACTGCCCGGACACTAGATTCACTGTTTTATTTGTATGGGATGGCAGTCCTTAGGGGTAAAGCAGTTATTTTCATTATAGGTAATATATAATCATTAACCATTGGATGGGTAAGGCCAATCTATAACTTAATGGGATAGGTTATTTTGAGCACAAAAAGGGAAAATGGAAAGGCTTAAAATGGTCTACAAGTACAGCTAGCCTAGTACTTCCCTATGAACCTGTAAATACATAATCTGGTACTCATGCTGGACTTTAGACTATGCATATTTACTGTTATCTCTCTCTGTGTTTGTGCCTGCAAAACTGTTAATGTCATATGTACAACCTATTATGTAGTAGTAATTAATGCATATGTAATTATAATCTGTTTATGCTTTTATTTGCCTCTGACCCAGGATATGATTGAATAGGGTTCTTCGAGCAGGTCATTCACAAGGTTAAACTTATATAAATAAATACATTAATTAATTAATTAATTAATTAATTAATTAATTAATTAATTAAACAAACAAACAAACAAACAAACAAATAAATATAACTAGCTATTCTTTTGACATAATATGTACTTGTAAACCTGAATATTCTTTATTACTAAATGTTTTTTGGACTCTGCCCAGCAAACTGTGGTTTGGAAGTGGAAGTGGAAGTGGGTTCCCTCTCTAATGAATTATCTACATACATTCACAAAGAGCAGCTCTGATTCGCTATAAACCACAAAGTCTCATTGACTGAACTATACCAGTGATGTAATCTGAATCAAGGGGTACTGACAGGGGATGCAAACAGAGAGGGTGTGTCATGCTGTCAGAACATGAAGGAAAACTCCGTTCCTATAAAGATGGCCCGTGACCCACATAACATCACATACAGTTTTCTCAAATGGAAGGATCCTATAAAGACAAGTGAATGTCCTCCTCACCAACACCGACGTAATTCATTTTACAGCTAGAGACGGATCCCTCAAGGTTCTCACTTTAATTAGAGCATTGTTTGGCTTGTATTTTTTTTTTTTTTATTTATGAGCAGTTTTCCTTAATTTATGGTGGCTGGAAAAGTATGCAACAGCGTCATGGACATTCCAACTGATATGATATCCAGTGACACTGGTAAAGAGAGAACTCAAAGCAGATGGTGGAAGCAAAAATCAGTCCATTTTTAGCAGAAATGTGTTTTCTACAGAAATACTCTGCCCTCTGTAAATTAACTTAATGTTAGTCAGGTCACAAGAACAGAAGGGATTTTAGGGTCATCATGGTTGTACTGTTGAGTAAAGTCTAGTATGCAGCAAGTGCCTGGAATTATTAAACTATGTTTGCTGTTTCTCACATACAACAAACTTCTCGTGTTCTTTTTTATAAGTTAACTTTGATAGGGCATAATTTGGTTTAATTAATTACCTGCAAGATGATGTAATACATTCCACATGACACTACAGTAAGTCTATTACTAAGCAATTCCATAGCTGATCCATAAATGAGCACATTATCTCACACACAGTCATTCTGGATGATATCACTGTGGTAACGGGAAATATCTCAGCTAGTGTAAATACTCTTTAGTTCAGGCAAATGTGAAAACATTGCAACAAGCAAAAGGAAAACGGTGAATTCAGAAAAAAATAAATAATTAAAATGTCAAAACCATCTTAGTTTAAAAACAAATAATATTTTTGCTTTCTATTTTCATACTGGTAGATATTCAAGGTTTTCTCTATCTTGTAAGCTCATGTTTACCATAGTACCTGAAAAGTCAAGCGTTCCAAGGAGCAAGTAAGACTAGAATGTCAATGCTGTCACTTGTCAAGTTCAATATTTCTTTCTAATTGAATTTCCAAGTCTTCACTGCATAACAGACTGACTCATGTGTCAATACTTTTTTTTGCTGAGCTGCCCTATTTATTCCCAGTAGCTGGTTGTTTTATGGCTTTCATTACTGAAGGCATGCAGTCACAGTTGCCAGTGAGAGCTGTGCACGTTCTCTGCACATAGTAATGCTTGTGCAGACATAGTCTTTGTGTTTCAATATGGTAGTGCAACAGCAGGCAAGAGCTGCTAACAGCTGAGATATCATTAGTTTGCTACTGCAAGTCAGGTATCACTGCATTCTAAGTTACATAAATATGTGCTGCTTTAGATGTATAGGCTAAATGTCAAACTTAGCTCCCGAGTCACTGAGAAGGCTTAGTAACACCACTCCCACAAAACAGTTTGTGCTTGAGGCAAGATTATGGGCCAAATTCACAACTATTTGCAAAATGATTGCAACTTGGCAAACTGACTTCCCGTGAATACAAAGTGTTTCAAAATTCAGTGGCCTGACTGCCCTTCTCTTCATCCAAATAGGTGTCACAATTCCTTTTAAAAATGGATACAGTCTGTTTAAAGCATGGTAATCATTTCTCCTTCAAAGAATTCTCTGAGACCCTCAGTTCTCTCTTTTACTCTTACTCTATCCTTTTTAGTTTAACTATTATTTCAGTTTCAATTGCCTTTAAATATCTTTAGAATTAGCTGTTAGTGTGTTATTATTAAAAACAGATTGGTCCAGATAAAGTTTTAAATGCAAAATAAATGCAATCCCCTAAAGAGTCTATATGAAACTGAAGGAAGAATCTTGTTCTTCTTTCAGCTTTTCCCGGTTAGGGGTCGCCACAGCGGATCATCTGTCTGCTCATGATTGGCAGTGGAGTTTTACGGTGTCGAGTTGCCAGCCTGGCGCCCAACCTTCCACAGAAGGCACACACACACTCACACCTAAGGCCAATTTAGAGTGCCCAATCCACCTACAGCATGTCTTTGGGATGTGGGAGGAAACCGGAGCACCCAGAGGAAATCCACGCGACCACAGGGAGGACATGCAGACTCCGCACAGAAGGCACTCCAGCCAAGAATCGAACCAGAGAACCTCTTGCTGTGAGGTGACAATGCTAACCGCTGCACCACTGTGGCCACCCAAGAAACTGAAAGGAAGTATAAACTCAGCTTATTCCTGCTCACAAGACCTTTTGTATCAGCTGCATCACCAGCAGAACTGCTTACTGCAAACTGTACACTAAACAGCCACACTTCATTTAATGCAGCTGCAATCTACATTCCACCTGCCGACAACATCGAAGTACTGGAAAATCTTCTTTCCTCACTCTGCAATGCTCTCCCCAATTAAACCATACTCATGGGTGATGTCAACATAAACTGGTTAACTCTGTCCTCAGAATCCCCCTCCTCCTCCATTAACTCACATGGTTTCACCCAGCTAACATCCAGTCCTACCTATACTACCAAACCATCTAATCAATCATCTATCCTTGACAGGATCCTAGTATCTCACCCCTATAAATATCACTTCCCTGAAACCTTGCCCAATACCCTTGGTGAGCACTACCCAATTAAAGTCTTCCATTTCAATCCTCATATGTGTAAATCCCATAAGATCAAAGCATGTCACAAACTTTGACTCTAGTATACTAAACAGCCAGCTCTCAGCTATCAACTGGTAATTCCTCAGACAACTACCCCTTAATAAAGCTGTACTGGAATTTAACAGCATATTCCTAAACATACTCAACTCCCTAGCCCCCCTATGTAATGTAAGAATAAAAGCAGCCATATCCCCTTGGTGACAAACTCCACCCGCTCCCTGATGGCTCAGAGAGATAACACCTGAAAGCTCAGGACTAAAACTAAACTCCCTTCCTACTTCCAACAGTACAGGCACCTATGCAA
This sequence comes from Protopterus annectens, assembly GCF_019279795.1. Taxonomy (NCBI): domain Eukaryota; kingdom Metazoa; phylum Chordata; order Ceratodontiformes; family Protopteridae; genus Protopterus; species Protopterus annectens. The sequence goes on along the minus strand of NC_056741.1, from coordinate 1,665,634,109 downwards.
CCTCACTAAAAAAGCCATCACCAATGATAAGAGAAAGTACTTTATTAACCCTCCTACGTCACACCTTAATAACCAAAAAACGTTCTGGCATACAATTAACCAAATTCTTCATCCTGGCAACCCTTCCTCTCCCCAAAGTAGTCCTTCAAGCACTTCTCTTCAGACTGCAACTAACTCTAACACCTATTTCATAGACTCCATTAGCAAACTAACAAACCAACCTAATACCAGTACTAACAATATCCCACCCAGCAACCAGACACTACTAAATCAATGTTTGTGTTTCTGGTGCCCAAGTCTTTGTGAGGACAGCAATACTGATATTAGAATTGCTGATAGTTGTTCTGTCTTTTTTGAGGCTACTTTCTCTTTGCTTCCTCCTTTCTGCTACTCCAGGTGTCCTTTATCCTCTTCCCTGTTTCCTGTCATTTTTCTTGACCACTCTGCAGTTTAACGGTGCAGTGGTTTGTCCATTGTGCAGTTTAACGGCGCAGTGGTTTGTCCATTGTGCAGTTTAAAGATGCAGTGGTTTGTCCATTGTGCAGTTTAACGGCGCAGTGGTTTGTCCATTGTGCAGTTTAACGGTGCAGTGGTTTGTCCATTGTGCAGTTTAACGGTGCAGTGGTTTGTCCATTGTGCAGTTTAAAGATGCAGTGGTTTGGCCACTCTATAGTTTAAAAGTGCAGTGGTTTTCACAAGCCTTTTGCACTGTGGTTCTTGAGTTCTGTTTCTTTTACACTAAAGTGCCATCTCCACTTCAACAAAAAATGACATGGTAGCCCATGTCCCTGCCACTGACTCTTCTTGTGTTCCCATTATTGCAGTCAGGTACCAAACTTCATAATCCTTAACTTACTTGGTGGTGTAGCTGAAGACATAGGTAGGACCTCTAAGGACAGCAGTGTGCACCAAAACATCAAACATTGCCTTTTGTCCACCTGTCTACTTTTTCCAATGTTCGTGCTGTCTGATCATTGGTCTGGTTCAAAAGTCACAGCATGAGGGTGGTATAATACTTCCACCAGTTTTGTTACCTCTTCCAATGTTTGGTCCCCAACCAGCAGTGCCATTATTTGTATTGAGGCTAATCCTGTTGGGATCTTATCTTAGTCATACAGAACAGATTGTCTGCACTTTACTGCTGCCCCTTGCTGAGCACATCTAAGCCCTGTGCTGCAATAGTGGGTCTCTGATCCTCATTTATTCATGTCTGCCTCTAACTTAAGACTTGTGTCCTATATCTATCAACACAGGAGATTAAGGCCATGTGCTGTTAACAATCTGTGTCCTGTGGCCCACATTTTGTCAGTCTCCATCTTCCTATTGCACAATTATAACTAAGTCACTTAAAAGCGCTCCTGAGCTAAGGCTGATAAAAGTCACTGTGGATCAGTGCTCTACACCACACTGCTCAACTGTCCATATTTTCACAGAATGTCCAGGTTTTTGCCTCATATATTTGGTCTGTTCCACATACAATTTGTGGTTTTCTGGACTTTTGTGACAAATCAGTGAGGAATGAATTCACTAATAATGACAGGCATTTGAGTTTCAGACTTCATAACATCCAGAAAATAAACTGCAACACAAGACCTTTTATTCTAGCAATGTTCTAAGTTTAAAAGAGCAATATTTAAAATTTGCCCCTATTTGCACCTATTATTTTTATCTTTGTCCAGATTTTTTAAGCTAAGAGGTTGATGCTCTACTCCTCCATCCATCCATCCTCAACCCCTTTTCCCATTTTGCACATGGGGTCGGGGTGTCACTTCCACAGTGACAATCATCTTGAGCCAAGATTTACAATTCCGGGTGGTTAGACCTGCTGCAGTGGCTCATTTGCACCACCCACTCATGCACACACCCTCACCTACAGCTAATTTAGAGTGTCCAATACACCTACTGCATGTCTTTGGAATGTGGGTGGAAACCGGAGCTCCCAGAGGAAACCCACATGACCGCAGAGGACATGTAAACTCTGCACAGAAGGCACCCCTGCTGAGATTTGAACCGGAGAACCTCTTGCAGGGAGGTGACAATGCCAACCACCGCAGTCAGAATAATGATGAAGTTTCCACAGGAGTGAAACGAAAGTGCTTAATACATACAGTTTTTATAAATTTTTGGTGTCTATTTGCTACCTCTGGATTTGGACTACTGAGAAGTTTGCATTTCTCTTGGGAAGTTTATTGTTGTGTTTGGATTTTAGTTGTTCATTATAACCTACTCATATTTTCTAACATCAGCCATTAGATAGCCACCTAATAGAACCTATAATTGTTATGAGAACAGCACATTTTGAATCTTCAGTGGATAAACATGCAGTTTACTTCCTGTTGTAATTAGAATTAACAATCAATATTAACTTCACTACAATTGTTTGTGAAAAACTTTCCATATTACCTGTGTATGTATAATCTTTCCGTCCTAAACTCACTCTGTCACACTGAAATCCTTTGTTTATTTGCACAGCCTAAATGCAACATATTCACTCGCTGTGTTTATTTGGATTTTTTTATGCCTATTACTATCCTGCTATATATTTTTTGTTTAAATTTCATGTTTACATTTTTTTCTTGAGCTTGTTTGCTGCCTTTAATACTACCCATCATATTAAACAGTATGTAACTTTTCTGCGTATTTTGTTTGCTTTCTGTACGTTTTCATATCCTGTTTCCATAATGTAGCTTTGTAGTCCTAATACCATTTTAAACGGTTCTTGTCACATGTTCCTGTCCGTTACTAGACAGTTCTTTTTACTGGCCTTATAATAGGTTTTCTGTTGTTTAGGACAAGATTTTCCCCTTTAGGCATAAGCATATTTCCACAAGCTTGTGGAACAGTCCTTCCAGTTTTATTGTTAATGTCACCTTGCATAAGAATGATCTCTTAACCGAAGTAAATTCTTCCTTCGGCTTACACAGTGCAAAAAATACATTCAGAGACAGATGCAAATTACATGCCCATAGTAAAGGAAAGCATATTCTTTGCAAGGCATTCAATATGGTTGATCGCCAACTTTTAATCCACACCCTGCAAACATTCTGTCTAGATACTGGAGCCCTCCAATGGTTTCAATCCTACCTGAATGGTCGACAGCAGGCTGTCCTCTGGCAGAACAAACTCTCTAACCTTCTACCTAACACCCTCGGAGTACCACAAGGCTCTATACTAGGGCCCTTGCTGTTCTCCATCTTCATTAACGACCTTTATACTGTTATCCCAAAAGTCAGCTGTATCCAATATGCTGATGACTCTACTCTGATTTGCTCAGCCACATCTCCAGTAGAGTTATGGTCAGCTACCCAGACCACCTTTAATACAATAGAAAACTGGCTTTCTGAACATCATCTGATCCTAAATCCCAGAAAAACTAAAATGCTGTTATTTTCACCAACACGTAGGTCTACCGCTTTCACCTTTACCATAAAATCAAATGATGGCACAATAATCTCCCCTGACCCATCTACAAAACTATTAGGTGTCATCATAGACAATAATCTCAAATTTGACCTACATGTTAACCAAACTATCAAAATCATCAATAAAAAACTAGGGTCACATTACAGAATAAAAGCCTTCCTAACCCCTCCAGCTAAAATTGCCATAGCTCGCTCTCACCTTCTTTCAACCCTTCTGTATGCATCCCCTCTACTCTCAAATGTGAACAAGACCGTCCTTAACAAACTCTCAATTTGCTACAACCACATTGCCAGGTTTGCCACTGGGCTGCCTTTTAGGACACATCATTGCATCAATCTAAATCAGCTTGGTTGGCTTGAACTACCCAGCCTAATCCAGTATAACCAACTGATTATGGCCTATAAAATCCTCTAGAATCCGGACAATACTCCTGCACTTAAAAATATTATCACCCCCTATAACAATCCTAGACCGCTTCGATCCTCTAACAAACTACTAATTCAGACTAGCAAAATTAATAACACAGCCAGTGATTCTCTCTTTGCAAACTCTGTAAGTAGAACCTCGAACTCTCTTCCAGCTGATATTACCTTACTTTCCACCTTAGGTCAATTTAAAACTAGACTCAAACAACATTTGTCACTTAACTGGCTATGTCAATGTATCAAGCCTGGCTAACTCGAATGTGTAAAAATCTGTTAACCAGTTTACTGTGTAATTTAATTTAATCCTGACTTGTGCTCAGGACTAACTGTAACCTGTGGAACTTGTTTAACTTGCTTACTTATGTAATCTCTGTAAATAGTCTGTTTGTAATATGTAATGCTGGTATTATGTAATGCTGTATCTGCTTACCCTTGGAGCTTTTCTCCCCGGGCCTCCGCTGAAAATGGACATGCATCCAGTCGGACTATCCCGGTCAACAAATGTAAAATAAAATAAAAATAAAATATTCATCACTTCTGCAACAGTTGGTGCCAGAAAGTTACATAAGGTCACAGAATTATAGGAACTAGCCATGTGCGCCTTGCCAAATGCCACCCTCAAGATGTACCCCCCCCCCCACTTCCAGAATGGGGACGCATAAAACCATGGAAGAACTTGTGGGTATCCAGCCAATCAACACTATTTCTGAATGAGGCAAGTGTGTCATTCTAGTTAACATGCAACAGCAATTTGCTCCACAGATGGGACAAGCATTGGGGAATGAATCTTTCCCTCAAACATATTTTGTTTATACGTTGGTGGTGGTTGAGATCCTTGGTTCTATCTGTGTAACAGTATGAGAGATACATTTGGGTGAGATCTCTCATGGGAATGGAATACCAGGCTTAGATATCCAAGAGACAGAGTATAGGGAAAGGGTTTCTAGTTTGTTACCCAAGGGTTTTTAGATGAACCATCTTTTTTATCAGGACCCTTTGGGGTTTTCCCATGGTATGTGGCTTGGTGCATGTTGAAAGGGAAGTAGCCTCAACAACTACTATAACTAGAGAAGTATACAGAGGGCAATAACAAGTATCCTCAACAACTGTTATACCTAGAGAAGTATACAGAGGGCAATAACAAGTATCCTCAACAACTGTTATACCTAGAGAAGTAAACAGAGGGCAATAACAAGTATCCTCAACAACTGTTATACCTAGAGAAGTATACAGAGGGCAATAACAAGTATCCTCAACAACGGTTATACCTAGAGAAGTATACAGAGGGCAATAACAAGTATCCTCAACAACTGTTATACCTAGAGAAGTATGCAGAGGGCAATAACAAGTATCCTCAACAACTGTTATACCTAGAGAAGTATGCAGAGGGCAATAACAAGTATACTCAACAACTGTTATATCTAGAGAAGAGTATAGAGAGCAATAACAACCCTTGACCTATATGTGATTTTGCTGGAAATCAGTTCTGCTGTGAAGAAGGATTTCCTGATTACTGTTGCAACAATGTGGTCAAAGGTAAGGGAACCGTCATCACAGAAGATGAGATCTCTGACTACAATGTCCATGTGGAGTGGTTTATTGGGTATGCTGTAAGCTGTCGATGACATGTGTTTCCCAAAGGAGACACTACTATACTTTTTGTATTTAGTTTGATGCTTTTGTTTGCACACTATTAGTTTGTAAAAGCTTCATAATGAAATCTTATGGGGGACTGAGAGTTGGCCTTAGCTAAACAAGCGGTTGATGGTACGGATGGCTTTCAGTGCCTCAGGCAGACATTTTTCATTATACTTGGCTTCTGCTGTAAGTGTTGAACTTCTCCTCGGTAAGCAGAATACAGTAATGGTCTGCAGCAGTGCTTTACTGACGCTGCATTGCTGAATAACTCTTGTTCCAAAGGCACACACTGGAAAAAGTGTCAACCCCAAATCATTATATCAATTCCACCGGCACAGTGTGTGAGATGTAGCTGGGATAGGGCCTTCTCTGTCTGCTCTCAAGACAGAGGGCAACAAAAAGCCATTCAACTTCATCTGGGCTTTGACCAAGATTTACATGATCTGTACCAGTCAGTGTGAGCTGAAAGGCTCCTGACACACCTCTTTCACCTCACTGACAGCTGAATGAAAGCATGAATCCAAACATATAGACAATCCCACCTTGGAGGACAATCTGACAAACCTCCTCCTCAAAATAATATAGGAGGTCCCTGATGGAGAAGTGTAAAAATGGAAGGTGGAGTCTGTGCAGTCTTCATGGGGTGAGCCTCAGACCTATGCATTTTGGGGGAAGTAGAACGGCTACTATTCCTGACCTCCTCTAGCTTTCTTTTTTCTTTTTATCTCACCACCTTCACTTTTTTTTCCTTCAGGACAGAAAAACCTCTCCAGTTTGTTTTCGCAATGTTGCAGCTGGTGCAAAACGTTTGCAGTCTTGTTTGAAGTGATGCGACCTCAAGCTCAATAGACATAAAATCCATGAGTCTCCTTGGGCAGGATCTTGTGGACACAGCAGCCACAGGTTCTAAAGCCTGAAGCCTTATCTTTTTCCATCACTAAAACTTAAGTAAATGAAGAAGTGTGAACTGTACAGACAGTTAAGTGCTACAAAATAGCAACTTATTCTTCTTCTTTCTGCTTTTCCTGGTTAGGGGATGCTACAGCGGATCACCTGTCGACTCATGTTTGGCAGTGGAGTTTTACGGTGTCATGTTGCCAGACCAGTGCCCAACCTTCCACAGAAGGCACACACATGCACACACTCATGTCTAGGGCCAATTTAGAGTGCCCAATCCACCTACAGCATGTCTTTGGGATGTGGGAGGAAACCGAAGCACCCGGAGGAAACCCACGCTACCACATAAAGGACATGCAGACTCCACACAGAAGGCCCAGCTGAGAATTGAACCGGAGAGCCTCTTGCTGTGAGGTGGCAACGCTAACCACTGCATCACTGCGGCCGCTACAGAACAGCAACTAATAAGTAATAATTCTCTGTAAGCCAGTTGTTACACCTCACAGCGAGTGGTGAATGACTACATCCCCACCATATGAAAAGCAAATGGTAGCAGGATAAAAAGCATAACCACATATAATCTGAGAGGGGGAAACATGGTATAACTCTCAACTAATGAGGGATAAATCTCAACAGAATCAGGGAAAAATCCAGAAATAATCAGGGACAATCAGGGACATTTTTAAAATATAGAACTATTAACTTGAGACATTGACAGAACAAGAGAATGTGAACTGATATACAGTTTTTGAAGAAGAAAGTCTATAACTCTAATTATTCTTATTATTTATTAAAGTCTAATTCAATACCTTTTCTCAAAAGGTCACCAAGTTTAGGAGGGATTAAGAGAGACCAACTTAAATTTGAATCAAAATCAGGGACAGTTGAGGGGTACAAAACATGGAAAAAAGGGAAGTGTTAAACTTAGGAAAATAAGCAACTGACTACTGTGTGATCACAAAAAGGACAAGGCTTAACCACTTATCCAGGGTGTGGTGAGGTGGATTTGACAAAAACTGTGGAAAAAGAATAATACAAATCAATGCCTACAATTATATTAATCTAACAAATGGAATAATTGTTGTATATTAGAAGAAAATGGTTTACTGCTAAGACTTAGCGCAAAACTGAAGTATCTGAGAACAGCATCCTGATGCAAAAAGCAGCAAATGAAAAGTAGATTAGACACAGAAGTGAAGGACATTGTGAGAGTTAGCTTGAGAGAGCTTGAGCTTTTAGAGATGCACAGTTGCCAATTCAATGCCACCTGCGGTGACAAGTCCTTCAGCATTGAAGTGGATAGATTGGATAATGTAAGATTAATCTATTCTCCACTGAAAAATTGTTTTTACAGACTTATGAACTCAAAACCTGTTTATATGAATTCCACAGTCACACAACAGTAGGGAAGGGAGGAGCACCCTAAAACAGTTCAAAGGGGCCTTGCACAGTCTTTTGAGCATGTAATTTCAGAAATATCCTGATATTAACATAGGACAGCCCATTGTCACACCTGTGTACTCAGTACTGTATTCGTAAGTAGATGTCTTCACATTTACAATTTGAATATGCATTACACACATTTGTACCCACATTTGGGCTGAGCAGAATGCTCCATTGCCAAACACAGGCATGATCATGCAGCACCTCATGTATGCCCGTTGAGCCTTGGTTTATTTTCTATCCCATACCATTACAAACTGCCCACCCTTTGGGTGCATGTTTCCTTCTCCTGTCTTACCCACAATTTGTGTTAGACCCATCCCTGTTTGTCAGGTCTTTCCTGCTTGCCATTTTCTGCTTCTGTGTGCATCCTTCACTGGTATATTTGGACCTTCCCATCCTGACCTTTGGCTCTCTCTCTTGTCCTTTCCTTATTTTCATATAAAGAAAAGAAGTTTAGCTTTCTAAAAGTTAGCCCCTATCTTTTTTTTTAAATACTTTTTATGTACCACTTGAAAAGTACAGTTTTGTACCTACCATAAATGTAGATGTCCAATAGGTATGCATCTGCAGTCATAACATATGGGTTGTCCTGCCTCAGGCAGCCCTTCGGTCGGCCGGATTCCAAAGTCTGGGTCTGGCCTCGGCTGATGTTGCACTTTCCCCGACATCAGAGCATCTGGGGTATAAAAGCATCAGCCGATGCCTCATACTATTCTGAAACATGAGTAATAGAAACTAAAAGAAGTACTCAACTTCCACTGAACTGTAAAACTTTAGACCCATAGCTATTCTATCACCTCTAGCTAAAATTATGGAGAAGTGTGTACACATGCAGCTTATGGGCTACCTCACACAGAACAAGCTGTTGTCCAACTTTCAGCATGTCTTTAAACCACACCACAGTACTACTTCTGACCTCCTCTCTTTCTCTAATGTCATTAACCACAACCGCAATAATAACAAACTATCCTCAGTACTCTTTCTAGCTCTATCCAAAGCTTTTGACAAGGTTGACCACAAAATGCTTATATAATACCTTGAAGGCATTCTCCTTTAACAACCATGAACTCCAATGGTTTCAATCCTACCTGCAGGGCAGGCAACAGGCAGTCCTATGGCAGGACAAGCTATCATCTTGCCTACCCATCACATTAGGAGTCCCCAAGGCTTGATAATAGGACCCCTTCGTTTTTCCATTTTTATCAACGACCTTCATTCAGTCATCCCAGATGCTACCTGCATTCAATATGCGGATGACTCCACCTTGATTTGTTCTGACACCTCACCAGCTACTCTATTCACATTAACCCAAAATACCTTTAATATAGTGGAAAAATGGCTCTCCAATCAACATCTAATCCTAAACCCCAACAAAACTAAGCTGCTACTCTTCTCCCCCACACGCAGGACCCCCTACCACAAAAAAACGGTAACAATGGCACTGTCATCTCCCCAGAAGCCCAAACTAAACTACTGGGTGTCATAGTTAAGAACGACCTGAAGTTTGATGCGCATACCAATCAAACTACCAAAACCCTTAATAAAAAACTTGGCTCTTTACAGAATCAAACCTTTCCTTACCCCACTTGCTAGAATTGCAATTGCCCGTTCCCATCTACTATCAACTCTTCTCTACACCTCACCTCTATTCTCCAACTTAAACAAAACAGATTTTAATAAACTATCATCCTGCTATAACCACATTGCCAGATTTGCTACTGGCACAGCCTACCAGACTACTGTTACAACCTAAATCGCCTAGGATGGCTTGAACTGCCTAGCCTACTGCAGTTCAACCAGCTAATAGTGGCACAAAGTCCTTTACCAACCACAAAATACACCTACACTAAAAAATATTATCAGCCTCTACACCAGCACTCAGCCACTGTGATCATCCACTGGACTCCTAGTTCAAACATACAAGTCCAACTACTCAGCTGGGGACTCTCTGTTTGCCAACTCTGTTGAAAAAACATAGAACAGACTCCCAATTGACTTGACCCTAGAACCCTCACTAACTCGATTCAAAAAACTCAGATACTTGAAAGTCATTGGTTATGTCCTTGCACTAACCCCAACTAGTGACCTCTGTATTAGGTACCTTACCTTCAACTACTTATTTTTTTCTACCACACCATTTCAGGAAGGGTCAGTTTTATAACTGCTGCTCAATGTGTCTTAAACCTGAATGTAATGTTATGCATATATAACTTTGAAAATAATGTTATGTTTTGTAAAGTGTTTTATAATAAGTTAGTACTATATGTGCTAAATGCTGGTATTGCTTATGACTGCAATCTGCTTGAAACTAGCATTTACTAAATGTTCAATGTGTATTATTATCTTGGAGATTTCTGCCCGGGTCTCCACTGAAAATGGACATATATCCAGCCAGACTATCTTGGTCAACAAATGTAAAATAAAAATAAATAAATAAAATATGCAGATTACCAGAGGGAATGATTTAGCATCACTAACCTGCAGTTTAAAAGTGTATAGGCACATGTATCTGTTACTATTTGTTGATCATACAATACAGATTTGCACGTGTTAACAAATAAACAGGTGTGATAGCTGGTACATATCCTGAAATACAGCTTATATCCATATTGTTTAGTGTGTGTAATTTATTATAACTAGGTGAGCAAGTTACTATGTCAGCATTCTGTGCTATGGTAGATTAATATGTTGATGCAGGTAAGATGATGAAATTACAAAGGGCAGTAGGTCACTTGGTTGAAGGCAAATGACAAACCAGAGAAAAATGCTATCTGCTGTAAAACCTGAGAATTTTATTTTTTTCCCTTCTCCCCTATGTGACATGACCTTGAATTTATTATTAAGTAGGGATGGTGTAATGAGTGAACTAATTTTTGTGGGGGTGGTCTGTGTTTCCAACAGAAAAGAAATGCTGGCTGTTTTGGTTTTGTCATTGGCTATATTTTTTGGTTGATTTGTACTTTCAGCAAGGTTGGGCTGGTGAGATCATCCTAAATTGATTATAACCATATGATGCTAAATGGAGGCATTCTCCTGTGGTTATGCATAGTTTAAAATATTGAAGTTGGTTAACTGACAAGGATAGCAAAGTGGAAATGAATACTGGAGCATGGGACCTCTTCTCAGATTCTTTGCAGAAATGTAATGTAATGTTGAAAATTAGCTGGGAAGAGTCTCAGAGTGGACACAGTGACCAGAAATGCTTCAATGCTCATTGATTGATCATTTAGACAGTTACCGTATTTGAACCTTTTTGCTTATTTATTTGTTTGTTAAGAAGTGATCTGTTCCACTGTAGATTCATTCAACCACAATCCAAGCTAAAATGGAAGTAAATGTACTATATATGTGCACAAGTTTACAGAAACCATTTCTTAGCCAGCATGTTTTTGTGATGAGGGAGAAATGGATTAACCACAGAAAACTCAGAAAGAAATGTGTACAGTGGATAAACAGTACACAAACAGTAGTCCTAGACCTTGGAGATGTGAGACAGAAATGTTAATCACTGTATCACTGGATTGTTACTACCTGTAAACTTGCAGAAGGAGCAGTTTGCTGTAGCACAAATAGCAAGTACACGATTTTCCAGTATAAATGATTGCCAAACAGTCGTCATTATTGCTTGACGTTTGACACTTACTTCTGCCTGCACCAACCATCCAAAACTTATACTAGCTGATATGAATCCATATGACCACCATCATTTCTGAAGTAGAAACAGTTTTTGTTTGTCTTTTTGGCTTTTCCCTGTTAGGGGTCGCCACAGCAGAACTCCGGTCCGCTAATGATTGGCAGTAGATTTTTTATGGTACAGAGTTGCCAGCCCGACGCCTAACCTTCGGCGAAGGCACACCCATTCACGCATGTCTTTCGGAGGCCACTCGACCTCGGGGAGGGCATGCAGACTCCACACAGAAGGCACTCCAGCCGTGAATCGAACTTCTTGCTGTTAGGCAACAACGCTACCGCTGTACCACCGCAGCAGTATTTCCTGAAATTCAACAACTGTGTTGCCAGAATACCCTTTATTTTAATTCAAGGAAGAGCAGTGATACAAGTAACACACACAATTCCTCAGTGTAAAAATATAATCCTGCCAAGCCTATAATTTCAATATTAGTAGCAGCAAAAACATCTTCAAAGCAACCCATAAACTGAAGCTTGCAAACAAATTTGTTAGAGTTCTCTATACGGAAACTAGTGAACTCATATTAAAAACGTAGTTGTGTGCCAGTTTACACCTTACCTACCATCAAACATAAAACATTTGAAACCCATTACTATGTAGGTGCGCTATTTTACTACCTACTTTGCTGAACCAAAAGAACACCAATCTATCTCACCACAAAGGCACAAGAGACTCCCAGATAAAATTAGAGCCACTAGGCTGCCAAGTACATTTTCCCCACAATGTACTATTAATGAGCACTTCAAACCACTTGTCAGAAAAAAAAAACATACTATGCCTTGATTCCCAAAGTATGAATTTAAGTTTAATCAACAAACAATCTATTTATTTTATTTCGATACAATGCGTCTTTCATAATGTATTACCATCCTGCTGAAACGAAATACTAACAGAAATTCCAGCCTTGCAGAATGGCTGCACCTTAAAAAAGGGCAGAATAAGACCAGTTTTACCAAAGGGCAGCATAACTATAACAGCAGAACAAACTCAACACTAAAGATATATGCACACAATTATACTACATAGCTCTCTAGTGTAAGTGTTATAGCCAAAATTGCAATTGCTGAAAGTATGAAAAATGAAGTTTGCTCACACCAGTGAAAAATGCAACTCCAAAACTTGCTGTTAAAGGGTTAGAATTTTTTCCTCAGTATAGTGGGTGGTGCCCAAACATCCCTACTAACTAGATTTACTAACTCTGTGGTTGCCATGTGTTGGAGAAGGGAAATACTCCACGATACCGGTTGTAAAGAAAAACAAAGCCCTGTAGATAGTTTTAATGTTTTCCAAAATGTTTTGTCTCAATGTTTTTTATGTCTTTCTTATTATATTTGGAGATTAGATTAAGTTGACTTTGTATGTATAGTCAGGGTTAATATTATTTTTCATATTTTTTTTGTTTTGTAATGGTTACCATGGTTGTGGACTCTTGGAATGATTAAATATTTCATGTAACAGGAAATGGCAGGAAAACTGATTATCCAATCAGGTTATTGTGAGGATATTTAATGTGGTTGGTTGTCTGATGCTGTTTGTATTCTCATGATGTCCTGTATACTCTTGCACAAAAGAGCTTAATAAATTATTAACGGTGTGGTCCCTGGCCTCGTACATTAAGTTTTTTTGTTGAAATATGCCAAGATATCATAACATTTGATTCAATATATGTGGTTGTACATTTGCTATTATACATTGGCCATTTCAAGGTGCAGAAATGCATTCTCCAAATTAAAACAGGCACCCTTATCTCATGTGTAATGTAGTTAATCCACATAGCTAAATGGGTAGAGTCATGGCCTTGAGAGCAGTAGATACAGGGTTTGAATACATGGAATGGAAAATATACATTATCCTACCTGTGTCCCTGCTGGACAGGGGAAACAGGTGCTAACTTTGATGGAACATGGGTGAAATTCTTGGCTAGGCTTATCAGGGCCTCTGGGCTAATAGCCTGGTATCATCCTGTAAACATGTGAACCTACAGAAACCTGAAGATAACGTGTCATTTCACATGTAAGATACCGCATGGAGAACTCTAGAAATAAATGGACAGCTGCCACCAAAAGTTCATTGTGATCTGCAATCTCAACAAAGTAGTCTACTACCAACTGGGTTACCTTTCTAGCAACACTGTTTCAGCAATGATTTCATTATATGACTCTATATATTTAATACAAATAATACAGTGAAACATGCAAATGCACATTATGTGATGCAAGACCAGACTGCCACATTCTGACATATAAACTTGCTTTGGCTGAAAAGGATCATAAGTCTAGCTAACCTCCCAAGTAAACAAATGTATAAATAAAAGTTTTACTTCAATATGCACAAGTACTTTAGAAAGCTATTGGTTCAATGGGCAAAGTTAACAAAGATGCAAACAGATTGTATAAGACCTGTCATTTTCTGATGTTACAGTCTGTACATGGAAACTGTTTTTATCTTTTTGTATACACACGTTTACATATGAATTCAGGTTTCTGCATAACCGCCACCACTTGTTTGGCTCTGTGAACATTTACAAACTAGCCTGATCTCTGGAGGATACCTGTTAATATACATTTGTGAGTACAGTCATGCATGCACACTTGTGTCTGGCAGTGACAACATACACATATCCACATGCAAGCATTTGTACAAACCTATGTACTTTCATATACTCCACAATACCGAGCTAATCCATTCTGATGAACAGACTGTATCACATCCTGCATGAAACTCTGCCCTAGAATTGGCACTGTACACTATGTACCAAAGGAAGTCTTGCTCTCTCATTCACAAAATACTTTATTAATACTCCTAGCCCCATGAATTATATATACCAAGATACAATACTGTTGCGCACGTGAACACACACACACATGGAATAATTACTCCTTGCTCCATGGCACCTATCTTAAAATTGTAATTAAAGACACATCACATTTACATTTTCTCACTAGAAACCTTTAAATGGCTAGCTTGCATTACAATGTTTTTGCCTTCATTGCTGGCCCACTTGAACCTCTTTTGTTTTATTTACGTATTTGAAAACTACAAGCTTACTTCTAAGCTGGTCAAAATAGTGACATCTCAAACATAACTTGTAAACCACGACTTACATGCTCTGTGTCTGGCTGCATCCCTGCCTACTCCATTTACCTGAATGATCAAAACAAAATACAGTATATGTAGAGAATATAACATTTTGCATTCCATTTACCAAAAAAGGCATTTTCCTTTCCTAATGTTGACATGTCAAGATATCCAAGAGAGATACTGGGAAGAAGCCAGGGCTGTCCAATGTTAAAAATGTGGTTTGCATGCATACAAGCATTAATGAGACAGGACATACAGCCAAGAAAGGACAGAACCAGGGGCCGGACACAATCCAAGGCCACTCACTGTGCAAGTTGCAATATTGTGAATGCGTGTACCCCCCCTTATCCGACATTTATGAGCTAAAGAACCAAATGGGTACTTGCAATTACCCAAAACTCCCTGCAGCCACTGAAAGATAACTGCCTGCAGTTTTAAAGGTTCCCAAAGGAACCATTCTGTTTACTGCAGTAAAGACAGAGGTAATGTCTGTCTGTCACCCTCTCTCCTGACTGACCAGTTTCAGTCCTCCCAAAAGTGTTAGATGGCAAACAGGCATTCTGAGCATCAAACTCACTGCATATCTGTAGAAATTTGAGAAGACAGGCTAACCCCACTGTGACATCATTCAAACTCAGTGAGAATGGAAGTAACTGCCAGTCTCCCTTCTTCCCACGACTCATTCTTTTTTCTGTTGTACTTCAAATACTAAAAAGCTACACATCTCTCTTACAGTGGTGGCCTAAATCAATTAGTGCATTGAGATTCTTTTCTCACCCTCTTTCTCTTCACAATGTTGCTGCTAAACTTTCACAGTTATGGTTCTGGGGAATCAGCTCTTCATGGTCTCTTCTCTCACCTTCTAAATCACAGCTGTTCACAAAATGCTGAAGTGATTCTTAATGTTCTTAATAACACAGCATGACCCTCCACCATCTTATTTTGCTTTATTTAGAAATGGCATGTGCCTGTCTCAGGCTCTCAGCAATCTATTTCACATTCTGACAACTCATTAATCGTTGCCATTACCTACACTGTTCTAATGACTTCAAGTTTCTATAATCCCTCCAAGGTGCTGTACTTCTGATTCTCATGTGTCATTCTTGTGACTTTTTTTTTTTTTTTGCAAGTATCATGTTTGCAAAATGCCCCTAGAAACACTTCAGTCTATCAGCTAACTATTAAAAAAGTACAGTAGTGTACACTTACCATAAATGTAGATGGTAACCAGGACTGCAACAGTGAATACACTTGAACATCTACATTTATGGTAAGTGTACATAACTGTACTATGTTCTTCATGTTTCACTGTTGCAGTCATCACATTTGGGTTGATTCCCAAAGCTAAGGAAGGTAGGAGGAAGTTAGAGAGCATTAGGACCAGCTATTAAGCCCTGCAAGACTGCAGTGGCAAAACCAGCTCTGAATTTAGAAAAAATAGGCATATGGTAATGCTTGGTGAAGGTATGTACAGAGCTCCAGGTAGCAGCTTCTAGGATGTCCCAGGTAGGGACTCCTCTGAGAAAGGCTGTAGAGGTAGATGCAGCCCTGGTGGAATGTGATCTTCTCCCCTGTGGGGTAGGTTTACCATGGTGCTTATAGCAGAAATGAATGCAATTGGCTATCCATTTAGAAATGGTTTGCTTTGAAATGGCCTTCCCCTCTGTCCCTGCAGCAAAGCCAACTAGCAGCTGTTCAGATTTTCTGAGAGGCTTAGTCCTGTCCAAATAAAATCTAAGTTGTCTGTGCACGTCCAAAGAGTGCAGTATTCATTCTCCTTTGTTTTGTGGATTTGGGAAAAAGGTAAGCAAATGAATGGACTGATTTAGGGCCACACTAGACACTACCTTGGGAATAAAGGAAGGATTGGTCCTAAGGGAAACCCTGTCTGCATGGAAGATAATGAAGGGCTCCTCTGCCATGAGGGCCTGTAATTCAGACACTCGTGATGGCTAGAAGAAAGGCTGTTTTCCAAGAAAGGAATTTCAACTCTGCAGTTGCAGCTGGCTCAAAAGGAGGGAGAGTGAGCTTTTCCAATACAAAGTTAAGGTCTCAGGCTGGAGTAGGGGCTCTCCTGGGAGGTCTTAAATTTTTGGCCCCCCTGAGGAATTGCTTTAGCAGGTGGTGAGAGAAGAGGGGTGGGTTCAGTATTATAATGTGCTGAAATGGCAGAGGCATGAATTTTAATCGACGAGAAGGCTAGGCCCTTTTGGAGCATTTCTGTTAAGTACTGAAAAGTATGAGGTAAGCTGGGCACCGTTATGCCCCTCCCTAGAGTCTGTCTCCAGGAACAGTATCTTTTCCACTTTTCAGCATAGGATTTTCTAGTACTAGGCCTCCTTGCCTCCAGAATGACATCTAGCACCTGCTTACTGAGGGATGCTATTGGAGAGCTCACGGAATTTGCAAGGTTCAGGGTCTGAAGCTGAGGGTGCCAAATCTGGCCCGCCTGCTGGGACAGCAGGGAAGGGGTCTGAGGCAGGTGCCATGGCTCCAGCAGTGTCATACTGTGCAAGAGGGGGTACCAGTGCTGGTGTTGTCAGTCTGGTGCAATCAGTATTGTTCTTGGTTTGTCCTGTTTGGTCTTTAGCAGAAACTTCGAGAGGAGAGGCAGAGGGGGAAAGGCATAAACTGAGAGTTTTTCCCAGGTAAAAGACAGGGCATCCACTTTCCAAGCTTAACTGTGGGAAGTCCTTGTGCAGAATTTGTCCAATTGGTAGTTCTGAGGGGAGGCAAACAGGTCTATCTCTAGAGTCCCCCATTTGTTACTCAAGAGATTGAATATTTTTGGTTCCAGTTTCCATTCGTGTGGGTCCATGATATTTCTGCTTAGGTCATCGGTCAGTGAATTTAGCTTGCCTGGCAGGAATTGAGCTTGTAGGTGCACTTGGTAGCTCAAGGCTACATTCCATAGAGCCATGGCTAGTCTGCAGAGAGAGTATGAGTGGGTTCCCCCTTGCCTGTTTATGTACCGCATAACTGTGGTGTTGTCTGCCTTTCCCAATAATTGTCCTGGAAGAATGTGGTCCTTGAAGGCTGTCAGGGAATTCTGTACAGCTAACATTTCTTTTTGGTTGATATGCAGGTGCATCTGTCTCAGGTTCCATTAGCCCTGAATATACTGCCCTGCCAAGTGAGCCCCCCCCATTCATAGTCTGATGCGTCTGTTGTTAGGGTTTGGGTGGGAGGGGGTAGAGTGAAAGGGAGCCCCTTGTTGTGGTAGCAGGCCTCTGCCCACCAAAGGAACTCTGTGTTTATACAAGGAATGATAAGAATCATTGAATCCAGGTCCTGAGAATGTTGATACCATTGTAGTTTCCTCATATGCAGTCTGGAATATGGAATTAGTAGAATGCAAGACGCCATGAACCCAAGGGCTTGCAGAATTTTCCTTGCAGATAGCTAGGTCTTTGTGGCCAGTAGTTTGAAGTTGGTTGTCAAATAAACTTGTTTCTCTGGAGTGAGGAAAGCCATCTGGGAAGTTGTGTTCAAGCTTGCTCCCAGGAATACAATTTGTTGGCAGGGTACTAGGTGAGATTTCTTTTTGTTTATGGTGCACCCCAGTGAGTTTAGAAGATTCTTTATGAATGCCAGATGTTTTAATAGCAATTCCTGGCTTTCTGCCTGAATCAGACAATCATTCAAGTATGGGTATATTTGAATATTTCTCTGCCTGCAAAATGCAATGGCTGGAGCTAGACACTTTGTGAATACTTTGGGTGCAGTAGATAAGCCAAAGGGAAGTGCAGAGAACTGAAAGTGTATGGAGCCTGCCCTGAAGTGCAGGTATTTCCTGCAAGAGTCCCTTATTGGAATGTGCAGGTAAGCTTCCTTTAAGTCTAAGGTTGCCAACCAGGCATGTTTGCCTAGCATAGGAAGCAGCTGGTGAAGTGTTAACATCTTGAATTTTGGGATTACTAAAAAAGTGTTTAGAATAGAGAGGTCCAGGATAGGATGCCAAGATCTGTCTTTTTTGGGTACCAGGAAAATTCTTGAATAAAAACCTTGCCCCTTTCTTCTGCTGGGAAAGGTTGAATAGTCCTGATACTTAGAAGAGAGAGAACCTGCTGTTGAGCCTCTGCCCACTGATTTGGGTGTAGGTCTGGCCAACTGTTTGGGGTTGATAGGGTGTGGAAGTGGAATCTGTATCATTGGGAAACTATATTCAAAACCCATTTGTCTTGGGTAATGAGTTCCCAGTTTTTTGCACGCAGGGCGAGCTTTCCTGCTAAGGGAGCAGGCAGCTGAGCAGGGACTGGAAGGGTTAAGGTTAAGTCGTAGGGGGGTGTCTTACTACTCCCTGCTTTGGAAGTGGGAGCCCCCCACTGCTTAGGCCTGTGCATAGCCTGAGACTGTAACCTAGGTGGTCTGCTCTTCCTGGGTTTGGGCTGAGAAGACCTGGAAGAGTCTGGAAAGGACCAATTCTTTGAAGGCCAATGCCTATTAAATCTGGGAGGCTGTACTTGCAGGAAATCTTTAACAGTTTGCATAGATTTAGCTTTTTCCTCCATCTTTTTGAGTGCTTCTTCTGCTGTGTTGCCAAACAGGCGGTCTTGGTTTAAGGGAGCATCCAGTAATTTAGCCTTAACATGACCTGGCAAGTTTTGCTCCTTAAGCCAAGCATGCCTTTTAAGTACAGACCCAGTGACAGCAGCCCTGCAAGATGTTTCTAAAGAGTCAAAACCACATTGCAAGGTATGTTAACAAACTTGCACAAAACAACAAACACAGTTGCCACCAAATCTTTTAATAAAATCTCTGACGTCTCAGCCAAAGCCTTCAAGGAGAATAAAATGTGTACAAGCACCAAGTCTTATATACAAGAATAATTATACAATCAAACAATTAAATAATTAATTAATTAAGCAATGCCTTCCAATTGAACTCCTCATTGAGCCCATAAGGAGACATAGTCTTATACTTTAAAATAAACAAAACTTCTTTCTGTAATAAGACCGTTTTTATGTCCACATGACAATATAAAGACAACTTAACTTGTTCTAAAACAGTACTTTTTAGACCCACACTACTTTTTTTATGAAATTGTGCAAAATGCAAAGCTACAGGACTTTAGAGGGGGAAAGCTGGCTTCCCCTAATTAAGGTAATAAGGTCTTCAGCCATTCGAAGTATTTGTTTTTTAGGCATATGGGCCTGACCATGGGGTTTGGAGGTCGGTTTTCTAGGCGTGGGTCGAGTTTTAGGCCTGGATGAAGAAGATGGCATCTGTTTAAAATGCAAGTCTGTAGGCCTGAATACACCGTCAGAAGCTGGTGCCTGCACAGCGACTCCAGACCCATCCAAGGTAGAGACATCTGCAGGTTCCGTAGTGGAAGAAGCATCTCGTGGCATACCGTACTCCGAATGGGTCTCAGTAGAGGCCTGCGAATCTGAGGTAGCAGGTATCAGGGGCTGCAAAAGCACCTCACTGAGTACCGGCAGACTGGTGACTAGCTTAACGGAAGTGTCGTCGGCAGTTTTGGACCTATGCAGTCTGTGTCTCGGTAGTCGGTTGGCTTACCGAAGCCATTTCTGGATAGTTATACTGAGTACCAAATAATTTGCTGCAAATATAGACGGCGATGAATAGCTCGGGGGTTGAACAAGGCACAAAACCAACAGCGAGGGACGTCGTGGTCTGGGCCTAAGCAAGGAATGCAGTACGAATGAAAATCTTTATGAGGTATTTGCTTTCCACATGTAAGATAATTGTTAACTTTTACTGACGTCGGTTAAGAGCAAGAAGATGGATCCCCAACGGGGTACTTAGCTTTTTTGAAGACTGGCCGACTGGCACTTCGAAGTGCTTCTGCTTCGGGTATCGCGTGGCAAGAAAGACTGATGTAATGGCATCGGCTGCATGTTTTATACCGCTGACGACCTGACATCATGGAAGAAGAGACAACATCCGATGCAGGATTCCAAGACTCTGGTATTCAGGCCGGCTGAGGGCTACCTGCAGGCAGATAACCCAAATGTGATGACTGCAACAGTGAAACATGAAGAACATCAGGTAAATAGGTAAAGAGGAAAACAGGGCTGTGTGCAGCATGATATCATATTTTTACATTATGTAGTAAAACATACATATCTAATAAGCTACATTCTTTGCAGAGCTATGAAAAAGGAGCTATACAAAAGGTTCTGATCATCTGAAAGAGGATGACAGTGACACAATATGAAGTTGAATGCTCTTTAAATTATAAAATTAGTCCTTATCTTCAACGCTCAAAGTGTTCAAGTGCACCATCATCTTGGAAAGAATGAGGAAAAAAAGGCTCATTCACCAGAATACAATTCATCTTTTCATTCTGATGTGACGTAAAATAGTCATGTTATCATTCAAATTGCTTTTGAAGTATGAAAGCATTTTTCCACTGATGGGGTTAGCCACCTGTGAACCAGCTGCAGGCTATGTGGGCTTTCCTTTAAGGTTAACTGCAAGAGAGCATCAAAGGAACAGACCACTACTGTTGAATTTGTCATTTGTGACAAGAATGAGTCAGACACACACATGCCCTTACTGTAACACAATTAGAGATAACATACGACAGTGCATGCTCACACCTGTATCTATCAGACACACACATGCTCTTATTCTGCAACACAATTAGAAATAACATACAACACTGCATGCTCACATCTGTATCTATCAGACACACCTATGCTCTTACTCAGTAACACAATTAGAAATAACATACGACACTGTATGCTCACATTTGTATCTATCAGACACACACATGCTCTTACCCTGTAACACAGTTAGAAATATATGACACTGCATGCTCACATCTGTATCTGTCCAGACAAACACATGCTCTAACACAATTAGAAATAGATACAGATGTGAGCATGCAATGTCGTATGTTATTTCTAATTGTGTTACAGGGTAAGAGCATGTGTGTGTCTGATAGATACAGATATGAGCATGCAGTGTCATATGTTATCAGACACACACATGCTCTTACCTTCTAACACAATTAGAAATAACATATGACACTGCATGCTCACATCTGTATCAATCAAACCCACACATGCTCTTACTCTAACACAATTAAAAATAACGTATGACACTGTATGCTCACATCTGTATCTATCAGACACACACATGCTCTGAATAACACAATTATAAATAACATACGACACTGCATGCTCACAACTGTATCAATCAGACATACACATGCTCTTACTCTAACACAATTATAAATAACATACAACACTGCATGCTCACATCTGTATCTATCAGCCACACACATGCTCTTACCATGTAACACAATTAGAAATAACATATGACACTACATGCTCACATCTGTATCTGTCAAGACACACACATGCTCTAACACAATTAGAAATAGATACAGATGTGAGCATGCAGTGTCGTATCTTATTTCTAGTTGTGTCATCATAGACATAGACAGCTGCAAGCACAGCTCTGGGTTGAAGAAACACTCAGCAGGAATACCAAATGTACAGTGGCCATCAGAAGGAGACTTCTATCCTAGCTAGTTTGCCCACTGTTGCACATAGACTAAAGCAGCTACCTTGTTCATTTCCTGCTCTCCGCAAGTCCCAAGATCATTTAAATCTCAACTACATTTCTTTAAACTGAATATGTACCCATTGTTGCTGAGCATTAACCCTCCCTCTGTTCCTTGGGAGCTGTCTATAGGCAACAACCCGCGGTTCCATTATTTGGTCCTTAACCTTGCTCCATGTTATCTGTTATCATCCATTCCTTCCTTGGGAGATGTCATACAGGCAACTGTTAGGGTTCTTTGGTCAGGGTCCCTAACTCTGCCCCCTTTTACCTGCTGACCATCATCTCTCCCTTCCTCAGGAGTCATCATACAAGCAGGTGTCAGGGATCCTAACTCTACCTCCTTTTGCTTGCTGACCATTATCCTTACCTTCCTTTCAAACCATCATACAGACAATTATCAAGGGTTCTATTGTCAGGTCCCTAACCCTGACTCCTTTTACCTGGTGAACATCAGCCCTCTTTTCCTCAGGAGTCATTATACGGGCAGATATCAGGGATACCATGGTCAGGGTCCCTAACCCTACATCCTGGGACCTGATGACTATCATCGCTCCCTCCCTTCCTCGGGAACCACCATCTGGGCAGCCATCAGGTGTTCTTAACCATGCCTCATGTTACCTGCTGACCATTATACATCAGGAGTCGTCATACAGGCAGCTATCCAGTTCAGTGTTTAGGTCCCCGACCCTACCACTCTTACCTGATGATTATCAATCCTTGCCTTCCTTGGGAGCACTCATACAGGGAGCCATCAGAGGTTTTAAGCTTATGTCCCTAACTCCTCCTCCTGTTTGCTGTTGTGATTGCCTCCATCACCATGGAGGGATTCTACACCCTCTCTTGGCATGTGCATGCAATCACACACATGCCTATAAAGGCCATCATCACCAGATTGGAATGCCATGCCCACGTTCTGTGTTCCTATGCCACTGTTGTCCATAGGTTCTTAGGTTGGTACTGGGCTATCTGCCCAAAGGCATATATTAGCCCAGCCACACTGTGCAGTATTCACCGCCCCTTTAGTAGTTCCCTAGACCCTTGTACTAGCAGCTAGTACCCTTGGCCCCTATCTAGTAGTGCTGTTGGTGTGATCCCCGGTGTGAACTTTCTGTTACCTATCCACTCATCAAGGTTCCTCTTGAAGAGTGATAGTGAGGGGCTCTGTCTTATGTAGATCGGGACCCTGTTCCATAGTAAGGGAAGTCTCTGTGAAGGGAATCTATCCCTCCATCATGTTCTATTCAATGCTGTGTTAAGGTTTATATCTCTAGAGTGTGTAGCTCGAGTAGATTTGGTTTTGCTAAGATGGAGCATGTTCAACAATTCTGGGTTGGACATGGCTCTGTACATTAGACAGAGATCGCCTCTGATAAAGCGGTATGTATGTTGTTGTGCATGTCTCCACTTGCACATTAGCTACATGGCAGGCTGAGACCACCATTACCTCCATCCTTCTCTCTAGGATGGGTGAGCCAGCATAAGCCCTTCACTTTGACCCTCACCTGTCCAGCTCTTCCAGTGCCTGAGGTACTACTAACCTTGGTCATCTGGGTCACAATCAGGGCTTATTCTCTCTATGCTAAATAGCTGGGCACCCTTAACTGTGGTTGCTTCCACAATGCATTCTGGTCTATGACTTTACTTGGTTGAGTTCCATGCACTTGCTGCTGAGCTGTTTACAACAAAATGCTGCCTATTTGGTTGAGTAAGAGATATGAATACAAAGACTATATCAAACATACTTTGCCTGAGTCGTTATAACCTTAGAGACTGGGTGATGGGGCATAGCTCCCACATCAAGGGGTACAGAGATGCTTGCCCCTCTACAAAAACGTCACTTTGTTATAACTTGCTGCCAGTTGTGGTTATATGTATTTTTGAGCAGTCAGCAACAAGTTATTTGAACACAATTAGATGGTACTTGATATAGTAAAGTTGATTCTATTTTGGCAGTTTTTTCCACTTGTCAACCACCCTCTCATAAATAAGTACTTATTGAGATGAAGGTCCTCGTAACCTGCTGATCCTGTCTCTTCTCCCTACCTTACCCTTCCCTTGCAATACATTTGCCCTCATTTTTCCATTTCAGTGCCTTAGATACACATATACCTGCACTAACTCTTTTCTTCTCAAATGAA
The DNA here is from genome assembly GCF_019279795.1 of Protopterus annectens. Classification (NCBI taxonomy): domain Eukaryota; kingdom Metazoa; phylum Chordata; order Ceratodontiformes; family Protopteridae; genus Protopterus; species Protopterus annectens. Next base: position 1,665,609,831 of record NC_056741.1, on the reverse strand, counting down.
GTCTGAGCTCTCCAGCCTATTCTCATTTCGGGTCTATATCAGTTCTGCGAAAATTCATTTCAGCGAATACCAAAAGAGCGACACGTATTAATCGAACTGCGAATAGACCAAACACACTAAACCATGAAATTTAAAACATTGAACGGTCATAGTCGGCCAACCCTACCACCCGCTATATACTACCTACCCAAACAAAATAAATAAACCACATACATACATACACTAACCAAACCCTACTCCTAACCCTAAAGTAAAGCACCAAAACCCAACTTCTAACCCTACACTAAACCCCACATACACAACTATCTATGCACTATCCTTAACCCCTCCCTAACCCTAAGGTCCGTAACTACTGCACACTTCCCCTACGGAGATATACCCTAACAAAATAAATAATACACATAAATACATTTAACAAAACCCTACTTCTAACACTACATTGCCTATCTATACACTTACCTTAACCCGCACCCTACCCTAAGGTCCATACCTATCGCACACTTACCTTACGGAGCTATTCCGCAGACGGGCCAACCAAAACACTTCGACATTTTGGATTTCGCTGTTCTGGACATTCAGCATTTATGTAGTTTGTGCAGTACGTGTCGATCATTTCGTATTCGTGGAAATGGCGTTTTGATCGTCTGATAGGGAGCCTCTCATTTCACATATTTAGTGCTCCCCATAATTCTGTTTACTCTCTTATATACCACTTCCAGCATCTAGAGTATTTTCTTCCATATAAAAACTTACAGCTGCACAGAACGCTGTTACTGCAGTTTTACATTACCTAGTAAAGGGTCACTAAGTGTCCAGTCACTGGATTACACTGCTCTACATATGCTTCAGTGCATCAAATTTACCTTTTCTCTTAACCTTTCACAATGTGCACAGTGGTGGGCTAGATTTCACAAGGTGGTAACCCCCATCCCTTTTACTTTGTCGATCTTTTTACGCTTGAATCATCCAATTCTTTATACTGACCTGGGTTTTCAGTCCCCAAATATGGCACCATAACATTGGAATGGCTGCAGTGAGATGACCAGATCTTAAACCATACCTCCAGTCTCCTAAGGTCCCGTCTCATTCAAATTTCCTCATTTGTTGTCACCCTAATCAACCTTGGAGTTGTTTGCAAACTGTTTAATGAAGTTTTCAATGCCATTTGTTAGTAGGGTTGCCACCTTTTCAAATGGCCAAAGTGGGACATCTTTGGGACACACATCAGATTTTACAGGCTGACACATGCCCACGGTCAGTACAAAGGAGAGTACTTTACTTTTATGCCTAAGTGACAGCTTATTCTTTTAGCGGTTTAGTTGCTTATTCTGTTTCTTGTAACATTTAGGTATTTTAGATACAGAATTAACTATTTTAAGGAACTATTACATAAAATATGGGACATAATTATGTCCTACAATCGCAGGACATTTGCCATTTTTAATATTTGTGGTAAGGACACAAATGCCCAGAGATGGACTGTCCCTCACAAAGTGGAACAGGTGGTAACCCTATTTGTTAGCATGGAGATGAACACATTCAGCAATGGATCTCCGTGGTACCCCCCCGTAATGTTCTGACATTTTAATACCCCTTCATTGACTACTAGTTTTCATATTGTCTAACCATTTGCACTGCTGACTGCACAATTTGCTAACCCCACCTATTACCATGACATTGGGAAGAGATCTATGGCATGGGAATTGCATCAAAAATTTAGTTAAAACCCAAACAGATTACAACTAGAGAGTTACCCCTCTGTGACCAAGTCAAAGAAGTGAAAGCATTAACTGGCCTGAATTCCTAATGCAAGTCATTGAACAGCACATGCTGAAATATTGTGGAACTTACATTCAGCATTATCTCCACTGTCCTGCCCATGGATGACATTAAACAATTTGTCAGGCAGTTTCCTCTAACCTTGTAGAATGACACCAAACCACATCCCTCCAATCCCCCCTCTCTAAGGGGCCTGGTAAAAATTTCTATGGTTCTACCCAATCAGCAGCACCCCTTTTTACAAGGGATTCCTTACCAGCACCATCCAATGAACATACTCTAGGCACACAAGTGGACCAATAAGAATTCTCACCAGAGTCATGTTACCACAACATTTAGGACATACCCACTGAAGGATCAAACATTCCCCAGAGTCAAAAATGACTTCATACTGACCAAAATGCCATCAATTCCCCATCAATATTGCATGCTGGGCTAGTATTTTCAAACTGAATATTGGCTTAATCGTACTGCCAGAAGATGTTCTGTCAAAAAATGTTTTTGACTTAATGGAGAGTGATATTTGTGACTCAGTGGCAAAGTGATGGAGGCTTCTTTTGCCCCATCTATGCAGACTTGTTAATGTGATATATAGAAGAACAAATTATATATGATTCTAGAACTAATATTTTTAGATGCCATTATTTGGAGCAGGTACCTGGATTATTGTTGGTTAGTGTAGATGTCAGATTTGTTAGATCTCCATGAGTTTGTGGAGTACTTGAATGAAAATAAATGGGGATCACATTTACTATGCAGCATAATTGTAGCAATATTACTTTCCTTGATCTAGATATTAGGGTTTTACAGGATGGAACTCTAGATAGTATTGTTAGTCACAAATATCCAAAATTCAGTATGTTGCTGCATGCCAAGAGTTGCCATCCTGGACATATTATACACAATATACACAAATCACAATTTTTAAAAATAAGGAGAATTTGTTCATCTGATACAGACTTTGAGAAGCAAATGTATGAATTAATAGATATATTTTATAAAGGGGAATACAAAAGAAATAATGTGTATAAGGTATGTGATTCAACTCAATATTTAAGAAGAGAATAAATTTTACTGTATTGAGCAAATAAAGTATTTAATAATGCATTAAGGTTAACGACTAGTTTTGGGAGAAATATATCATTTTTTAAGAATATTGCTCAGAAAAACTGGTCTATTTTGTTAACAGATAACACACAGTGAGATTATACCATCTAGATATTTGTTTTCTTACTACAGAGGCCTTTACTTTGAGTAATTTATTGAGTCATTATGAAAAGAAACCCCAAGTATTAGATGAGGGTGTCCTTAAGGGATGCTAGCATTGTGGCTATTGCTCAGTGTGTAAATTTATAGTGAAAATGAAACAATTTACAACTAAAATGTTTCCAAATTTGTTGATATTCGTGTTTTTTCGGTGGTGTATCTTGCCATATGTTTGTGTCTAGCATTTTATGTTGAGCAGACATCATGTTCACTCAGGATTTGAATCTCAGAACATATGAGTGACATTAGGAATAATCATTTACTGAATGCTATATTTAAACACACTTTAAAACACACTGCTGCTATATTCTCTTTTACTGTTACTGATAAGACAGGGTTTAATAGAATTAATAAAGCTGTATGGCATGATATTCTAAATAGAAAAGAGAGAACTTGGATAATAAGGTTGGGACATTATTCACACCAGGGTTAAATGAGCACTTATAATTAACCAACAGTGCATTTTATGGGATGTGGTTTTATAACACTGAAGAAGGCAGCTGTTGCCAAAACCCGTCTGTTTGTGTTTTACCATTTCTTGGATGAATAGTATTTTTTGAATAAAAGCCTTTTGGTATTATCACTACATAATCTTGCTGAGTGCTGGCCTATTTTGAATTTGCATTCATAGTGTTTGCATACCAGTGAAGGACTAATGATTCCACATAAGTGCAGTATAATTAGCATACTGTGTGCGTACAAACTGAAGGCCCTATCCGCTCAGTACGGCTAGCATACTGTGTGCATGCCCACTGAAGGACCAACAATTCCTTATCAGTGCAGTATGACTAGCATACTGTGTGCATACCTACTGAAGGACCAATGATTCTCCATCAGTGCAGTATGACTAGCATACTGTGTGCATACGTACTGAAGGACCAGTGATTCTCCATCAGTGCAGTATGACTAGCATACTGTGTGCATACCTACTAAAGGAGCAATGATTCTCTATCAGTGCAGTATGACTAGCATACTGTGTGCATACCTACTGAAGGACCAATGATTCTCCATCAGTGCAGTATGACTAGCCTACTGTGTGCATACCTACTGAAGGATCAATGATTCTCTATCAGTGCAGTATAACTAGCGTACTGTGTGCATACCTACTGAAGGACCACCGATTCTCTATCAGTGCAGTATGACTAGCATACTGTGTGCATACCTACTGAAGGACCAAGGATTCTCTATCAGTGCAGTATGACTAGCATACTGTGTGCATACCTACTGAAGGACCAATGATTCTCTATCAGTACAGTATGACTAGCATACTGTGTGCATACCCACTGAAGGACCAATGATTCTCTATCAGTGCAGTATGACTAGCACACTGTGTGCATACCTACTGAAGGACCAATGATTCTCCATCAATGCAGTATGACTAGCATACTGTGTGCATACCTACTGAAGGACCAATAATTTTCTATCAGTGCAGTATGACTAGCATACTGTGTGCATACCTACTGAAGGACCAATGATTCTCCATCAGTGCAGTATGACTAGCATACTGTGTGCATACCTACTGAAGGACCAATAATTCTCTATCAGTGCAGTATGACTAGCATACTGTCTGCATACCCACTGAAGGACCAACGATTCTCTATCAGTGCAGTATGACTAGCATACTGTGTGCATACCCACTGAAGGACCAACGATTCTCTATCAGTGCAGTAAGACTAGCATACTGTGTGCATACCCACTGAAGGACAAATGATTCTCTATCACTGCAGTATGACTAGCATACTGTGTGCATACCTACTGAAGGACCAGTGATTCTCTATCAGTGCAGTATGACTAGCATACTGTGTACATACCCACTGAAGTACCAAGGGTTCTCCGTCAGTGCAGTATGGCTAGCATACCGTGTTCATACCTACTGAAGGACCAAGGATTCTCTATCAGTGCAGTAGGACTAGCATACTGTGTGCATAACTACTGAAGGACCAATGATTCTCTGTCAGTGCAGTATGACTAGCATACTGTGTGCATACCTACTGAAGGACCAAGGATTCTCTATCAGTGCAGTATGAATAGCATACTGTGCGCATACCTACTGAAGGACCAAGGATTCTCTATCAGTGCAGTATGACTAGCATACTGTGCACATACCTACTGAAGGATCAATGATTCTCCATCAGTGCAATATGACTAGCATACTGTGTGCATACCTACTGAAGGACCAATGATTCTCCATCAGTGCAGTATGACTAGCATACTGTGTGCATACCTACTGAAGGAGCAATGATTCCCTATTAGTGCAGTATGACTAGCATACTGTGTGCATACCCACTGAAGGAGCAATGATTCTCTATCAGTGCAGTATGACTAGCATACTGTGTGCATACCTACTGAAGGACCAATCATTCTCTATCAGTGCTGTATGACTAGCATACTGTGTGCATACCTACTGAAGGACCAATGATTCTCCATCAGTGCAGTATGACTAGCCTACTGTGTGCATGCCTACTGAAGGACCAATGATTCTCTATCATTGCAGTATGACTAGCATACTGTGTGCATACCTACTGAAGGACCAAGGATTCTCTATCAGTGCAGTATGACTAGCATACTGTGTGCATACCCACTGAAGGACCAAGGATTCTCTATCAGTGCAGTATGACTAGCATACTGTGTGCATACCTACTCAAGGACCAATGATTCTCTATCAGTGCAGTATGACTAGCATACTGTGTGCATACCCACTGAAGGACCAATGATTCTCTATCAGTGCAGTATGACTAGCATACTGTGTGCATACCTACTGAAGGACCAAGGATTCTCTATCAGTGCAGTATGACTAGCATACTGTGTGCATACCTACTGAAGGACCAATGATTCCCTATCAGTGCAGTATGACTAGCATTCTGTGTGCATACCTACTGAAGGACCAATGAATCTCTATCAGTGCAGTATGACTAGCATACTGTGTGCATACCTACTGAAGGACCAATGATTTTCTATCAGTGCAGTATGACTAGCATACTGTGTGCACACCTACTGACGGACCAATGATTCTCTATCAGTGCAGTATGACTGGCATACTGTGTGCATACCTACTAAAGGATCAGTGATTCTCTATCAGTGCAGTATGACTAGCACACTGTGTGCATACCTACTGAAGGACCAATGATTCTCTATCAGTGCAGTATGACTAGCATACTGTGTGCATACCTACTGAAGGACCAATGATTCTCTATCAGTGTAGTATGACTAGCACACTGTGTGTATACCCACTAAAGGACCAGCAATTCCCTATCTCTGCAGTGCAACTAGTATACTGTGTGCATGTCCACTGAAAGACCAACGATTCCCTATTAGCACAACATGACTAGTATACTGTGTGCATGTCTGCTGAAGGACTAGTGATTCCCTATCATCACAGTATGACTATCATACTGTGTGAATGATCACTGAAGGACAAATGGTTCCCCATCAACACAGTACAACTACTACACTGTGTGCATATCCACTGAAAGACCAGTGTTACCTAACCAACACAGCATGACTTGTATACGGTTTGCATACCCACTGAAAGACTAGGGATTCCCCATACACAACATATGACTAGCATACTATGTGCATGTCCACTGAAAGACTAGCGTTTCCTTACCCACACACTACAACTTGCATACTGTTTGCATACCCACTGAAAGATCAGTGATTCCCCATAAACAAAATATAACTAGCATAGTGTGCATACCCACTACAAGAGCAGCAATTCGCCATAAACACTGTATGATTAGCACACTGTGTGGACATCTGCTGAAACACCAGTGAGTATCTATAAACACAGTATGACTAGCACACTGTGTGGACATCTGCTGAAACACCAGTGAGTATCTATAAACACAGTATGACTAGCACACTGTGTGGACATCTGCTGAAACACCAGTGAGTATCTATAAACACAGTATGACTAGCACACTGTGTGGACATCTGCTGAAACACCAGTGAGTATCTATAAACACAGTGTGACTAGCACACTGTGTGAACATCTGCTGAAACACCAGTGAGTATCTATAAACACAGTGTGACTAGCACACTGTGTGGACATCTGCTGAAACACCAGTGAGTATCTATAAACACAGTATGACTAGCACACTGTGTGGACATCTGCTGAAACACCAGTGAGTATCTATAAACACAGTATGACTAGCACACTGTGTGGACATCTGCTGAAACACCAGTGAGTATCTATAAACACAGTATGACTAGCACACTGTGTGGACATCTGCTGAAACACCAGTGAGTATCTATAAACACAGTATGACTAGCACACTGTGTGGACATCTGCTGAAACACCAGTGAGTATCTATAAACACAGTATGACTAGCACACTGTGTGGACATCTGCTGAAACACCAGTGAGTATCTATAAACACAGTATGACTAGCATGCCTTTCAACCTCTCAATGCAAGAAATCTGGAAAAAAACTAAAATAATGGGGGGACAAAAGCTCAAAAATCGGGACAGATTTTAAATGTTGCTCCTTTAAACTTACAAAGTTGCTAGAATAACAGGTTTTGCATTATTATGTATTTTCGGAAGGATATGAAGTCTGAAAATCATTTAGTATTACTTAGTGACTTCAGTCCTCAACAGTTTTCCAGAAAACCATAAATTTTATCAGAAACAGACCAAAAATATGAGGCAAAAATCAGGATATTCTGTGAAAATCTGGACAGTTGAGAGGTTTGATGACTAGCATACTGTGTGAATCCTCACCCAAAGACCAGTGATTCAAAATAAACACAGTATGACTAGGGCGCTATATACATACCGAATGAAAGCACAGCGATTCCCCATAAACACAGTAGGATTAGTGCACAGTGTGCACACCCACAGAAAGATCAGTGTTTCTCCATCATCGCTGTTTGACTAGCATACTCTGTGGATCCCATTTATGCACAGGGCATTCCCCATTAGCACTATTCAGCAGATGGAAATCAGATGATAGTACCCATGAGAAACTATTTCACAGAGAAGGAGATGGGTCTACGACATTGCCTTCCTCACTGGGTTTTGGATAAAGTAAAGGATTACAAATTTGTCTCTCTGAAGGACTGTCAGAAAAGGCCAGGAACAGCTATTTGAGAGGGCTGGATGGACTAGACAGATCTCATGGAACATTTCTGAAGGTTGTATGTTGTTTATATATTTGCAAAGTATGGATCTGTTCCTCATTGTAAAATATTGCCCCAAACTAAGCTCCTTACTACACTATATTTCTGGGGAAAAAATCCACATTTCTAAGAATATTACCCTGTCCTTCAAATATAAAGTGCATGAGGTTTAACTCAATCAGATTAAATGTCTAGTGCTGAATTCCTCATTCATCATTTCCTGCTGGAAATCACTGCCAATTCAGTTTCCACTTGAGTGTTTGCACTGATTCTTTGCGAGGTTTTCTGTTTTCAATATGGTTATGTGACTGTAGAATTAGTGCACATAATCAAGGAGGGGGTGCTGAGCTTTGGTAAAGGATGGCTTGCACTTATACAGAAATCAACATTTTGAGGTGTTTAGTGGACCTGAAGCTTCACATCTTTTCACTAGTCCAGGTTAAGCTTCATGCAAGTTAAACTCAGTCGTATGCAGATGAAGTGATTTGAAACCGTCCCAGATTACTATTTTCACACGGAATATTTGAAGCAGGCCATGCTACTGATTTTTGAGACTGCAGGTTGGAAGTCCTTTACCCGTGTTTAAATAATAAGCAATCTGCCCTTTTAATAGCATGTAAAGGCTATAAAGAATTCTGTATTAAGTCACATTCTTTTCGGTGATAAAACATATTTAACACCACTTAATGCAGAACAATGTATTTTTATCCAATTCCGAGACTAAGGCACAAAATTTAAAAAGATAAAACCGCAGCTTATGGTCTCCATCATAGATGTAAATATTCAAATTAATCTAATATTGAAGAATCTGTTCAAAGCATTCATGGTAAAATAAAGCTTATTTGGGTACTTGTGTATTATCGCAACCACAACTTTTCTGCACTGAGCATTCTCGGCAACATTCCGTTCTTAACTGAAACATCGTGCTGCCGAGAATGCTGTCAATGCTGACAATTTTATGGTTGCGATACGGAGCAGCAATCAATTATACCCTGACTCTCCTGAAGGCAATGGAGAAATGATGGCCTAAGTTTCTGAAAAGGGCTGACAGACATTTACTGCTCAGAATGTCTGGTTGCGTTATGGTGCACTGATCAATACTCAACATCAACATCAAAATAACTTTCTAACAATAAACACACTGCTGAACAGGAATGCTGAATTCTTCTGACATGAAGCACAAACAGCCAACAAAAAGGACTGCTTTGAATCAATTTTAATAACTGTGATTAGTCTGATTTCCACCACAAGAAATGCATTACGAGACGTTTTATTTCTGTTCTTTAATGTTTACAATCCATTAAATGGATTTAAAACTGTTACACTTGTGTACTGTTTTTTTTAATGCCTTACTTCTCTATCGAAAATGCCTTTCCTAAACAAAGCACAGTCAGCTGAAAAAAGCTTAGTAAACTGCGGTTGCATAACAGCCAACCAACGATGTGTTATTAAGTGTGGTTGCAATACTACTTTTTAAAAAATCCATGCAATTCCACTGCTTAAACTTTCAACGTGAAGAGGAATTGCATGGATTTTTTTTAAAAAAAGTAGTATCAATACTACACTTAATAACACTACACTAGTTGACTATGAATGGGTACTTGCGTATTATCGCAACCACATTTCTAACAGGAGAAACTACTCTTTTCTCCCACTTTCTCAAGCCGTACTGCCATTTCTCCTGTTCGAAAAATGATAGCGATAATAACTAAGTACCATTTATTGGGGGCAATTTATGATGAGTCCCCCCCCCCATAGTCGCTCTTTGCACCCTCCTCATTATTTTGAGTGTTGCCAGATTTCTTGCTCTTACAGGTTGAGCGGAACGGCTACAGTTGATGTGACATGAACAGTATTTACATCACTTATTGGGCGTGTGTGGGTGTGCTATCCCTTTAACTACTACCCGTTTGGAGAGGGGGAGGTAAGTTTTAATGGAAACAAATCCTGAAATGTTAAATTGCTGCTACATGTTACAATT